>NC_056727.1:38051344-38288844 GCF_019279795.1 Protopterus annectens | reverse complement strand
GTCTTAGAAATTTTATTTTATTATATTTTATTTCTGTATGTAAAGGACAGCTCAAGTTCCAGATCTGCAAAATTTAAAGGGTATAAGAAAATAAAGGCTATTTCCGGGTGTGATCACAGTGGTTGTACTTCATTAAAATATGTCCTTCAAGTTGTATGTACCTAGTTATTTCCTACTTATAAAATTAAAAGGTTAGAAATATTAATTTTGTCTATATCCTTCTATCTTTGTATCTAACTCTATCTTTAGACATAAATATAAATATAGATGGAGGCAGGGTAAATATATCAGTATGTCTTTTGTTAAATATTTTCAGCAGTCAAATGTTCCCTATCTTTTATTTTAATTTTTTATTTATTTAACATTTGTTGACCGGGAAAGTCGACTAGGTTGCACAGATCCTGTTTTCAGCGGAGGCCCGGGGAGAAATGCTCCAGAAGCTTGTCTTTAGATCTTAAACTCATTCATCATTCATGAATATTATGGGAATGCCTGCCTGTAATTTTGTTTATTTTTTAAAGCTTGGGTGACTGACTTAGACTCACTAGGCCAGTGGTATAAAGCTATTATTCATACTGACTAGGGAAATGTGGCTATAATACTAAGGAGATTACTGTACTCTTTGCAGGATTGGTCAGTTTTGGATGTGGCACTAATTTGAAAGAATAAAGAAGTTTGAAAAAGGAAGCCAAAAAGAAAATCCTACAGCCAGGCAAAATGAACCATTTAAGATTAAACACACAGTCCAAATACAAGACAAATGCTCTTTCAAAGCCCATCACCTTTCTTAAACAAAAAGCTACAAAATGCAATTTTGAACTCTACAAGAATTTGTATGAAGCAGTTTTTCAAGTTTTAAGATCAGAATCACAGTACGGCACCACTTTCGGATGAAATAAATTAGGACACGTGATGCAAAAGCTGATTAGTGAACCAGTTTCTTCTCCTGAGAACTGGCTTCAGAGACACACCCTCAATTAATAATCAAAGCACCCCTGCAGAGCTATGAAATATCCAGTCATATTCAACTGTTTTTTTTTTGTACTGCTGCTGCTGACTTTGAGCTTCCATCATAGCTCATCCCCAATTTCTTAACCCTCAGTTCTGCAAACCCTGCTGTTTCCCTGGGGTAACCATTCACCAAAAGTAGAGTGGATACAAATGAGGACCCATCATACTGTGGCCCATAGGGTTACATAGCCCTAATTCCACCCTTACCATAGTGATGGCTTCCATGGACTAGATACCAATGAGAAGTCACTAGTGGATGTGGCCTGCTACTGACCACTGCACCAATTCCATCTTCTCTGCACTCCCAACTACTAGCCTGCTATAATCCTGTCTCGAGCACCAACTTCCAACAGAGCTCATCAGAGAAACGCTAAGCATGTCTACATCACCTTAAATGGGAGCACTCATCTTCTCTACTTTGCCATCAAGTGCCTGAACTGCTAATCAGATTAAGGTTGCCTGGGCCAGAGTTAGGGCTTTATCTCACCACAGCCCCAGCGAAGCTGTATTCAACTACATTTTCAATGGTCTTGCAATTTATCGATAGTTTTATCATTTGGTAAAACTTAAAATTTAAGTAATGGTTAGAACCAAAAGCACACTTATGGTTACTTATAACATTTACATTAATGTTTCTCCTGATTTGTAATAAATGCTTCAAGACACTGTTCTTGAACAATCTGTTATTTTTATCATCACAATAGGCAGGACACTTTACACATATAGCTACACAGACTAAATTAAAATTACAATTACCATAGCATTTGAATACATACTTTTTTAGTAACTTGATACACAGATGTATCCATTCTGGCAATATACTGGGATGCTGTGGAATTCAAATATTAAAAATTACCACTTTGTAAACAATAAAGCCACTCTCTTCCACATGCCTGTTACATAACTGCTGAAAGGGTCTATACAGTGCACAAAGATGAGAGACGGACATGGGCTAATCCTTTCTCTTCATATTAGGAACACCCTGAATCTAATGTTGAATGGGCAAACTTCCCCTTGGGAATCATAATTTCTCTAATATCATCTCACTTGAAAGATATATAATATAAAGCTCTTTTAGGCATTGAAGAATTTATCCTCAAAGTATTAACGTGTGAAATATCTGTTTCTATTTTGTATTTAATTGCTTTAACCACTTCACAACCCATTTTATCTATTCTTCCTGGAAAAAAATCAACGGTTATCTCTTATCTATTAGCATAGGTACAACCCACATAGTTAAAATACACCAAGCTTTCATCCTGGGAATTCGGATTTGTCTCCTTGTCATAAAATCAAAGGTTATACCTACTAAGCTATTGTTCTTTTAGCAAGGTGCGTCATATTAGAAGATTACCTCATTACTACATCATATAATTAACAATTGAAGTGCACATTCAATTTAAATTATCCCCCGGATTCATGAAGCTCGGCGCAAGTCCGGCATACGGCTTGCGCTGGCCGTGCGGCATAGATATGGAGTAGTCGTGCCGTATGCATATTAATGAAGGCACGCAGCCGCCACAGCCACGTGCATAGGAATCGTGCGCGAGTGCAAGGGGCATATCGAAGTTGCGCAGGGAGGTGTGTCAATGTCGGCTGTCGAGGAGCAACCTAAACTGCTGAATATTACATTCCGCCAGCAATAGTAATCGTACCTATCAGTGTCCGTGGAGATTGAAATGTATCCAAAGCAGAGTCCCTGTGAACAGAAAAGGAAGAATCAAACACAAATGCACGGTAGGGAATAATGGGTCCCTACCCATGAGCAAATGACATGAAAACCGTGTGCCTGTAGTCCAACGTAGTGTTGATAGCTATACCATGTGGAAGTGAAATGTATCAGATGTTAGCGCGCTGCCAGTAGGTACGTCCAGTCCAATGGAGAGGTTCACCAGCCAACCCATAATGTGAGGGAGGGAACATAGCTGTGCAGATGTGTCCATAACCAAATACACGAGGAGAAATGTAGATATAGGTAGCGACCGTATGTCTGAATCATATCCCACAAGCCCATGTAATAGTCACATACAAAAGGTATGCCCGTATTTCACATACCAAATGTGATACGAAATAGCATACGCATGTAAACAAAACAGAAGGAGCATATAAACGAGCCATAACAACACGGACACATGTAGGCCGAAAGGAACAGTATGATCCGTACCGTCGACCAAGATTACCACCTGTCCCACTTTGTGAGCGACAGTCCCTCTGTGGGCAGATGTGTCCTGACACAAACATGTAAAACTGGCAAATGTCCAGAGAATATAGGACATAATTCCTCCGTAGACGTCATGCAATAGTTGCATTAAACATATTTCACTGGACGTATATTACATAAATGTCAGAACAAACAGAATAAGATATCGAAATGCTACAAGAATAAGCTTAGATATAGGCAAGAATTGTAAGGTCTATCTGCCGAACTGACCATGGGTATGTGTCGGCCTGTAAAATATGCTGTGTTCACCGCAACTGTCACAGTAGGGTTGCCACCTTTACAAATGGCCAAAGTGAGACATGTTTGGTACAGACATCAGATTGTACAGGCCAACACATACCCACGGCCAGTACAAAGGACAGAACATAACTGTTTTGCCTACAGAAAAGCGTATTCCTGTAGCATTTTAGATGCTTATTCTGTTTCTCATAACAGTCAGGTATTTCAGATACAGAATTAACTGTTTAATGCAACTATCACATAAAATATAAGAAATATGTTTGTCCTAAAATCTCAGGACATTTGCCCTGTTTACAATTACATGTCAGGACACAACTGCCCAAAGAGTGACTGTCCCTCGTAAAGTGGGACAGGTGGTAACCCAATGTCACTGTGGCCAATTGAAAAGGTGGAAACACAACCGTCATCTGTGGGGAGGCAATGTCCACAACAGTCGGACATGTGTAAGGAATAGCTTGGACATAGGAAAAGGTGCCATCCTACCAATGAGTAGAACAGGCTGGCAAAATCTGGAAGGCAGCTGTATAATCCAAATGTGTATGTGACACAGTCGAACGGGTAGTACCCGGATACACCAACCAAGTAATGAAAGTGAAGTAAGGGCGTGTACCTATGTGCGTGAGGTATAGCATGTGGAAAGCAAACATGGCAGGGTAGTCCACACAACCATAAAGGTACCTGACACATGTAGAGTAGTAAATGTGTAACTCTGGCCATGTCATGGGCCAACAACCAAAGTAGTGCTCTATGGGGTGTGAGTAATTCACGTGTGTGGGGTGTGTGTTTAATGGTAAATTCCTCAGAGGCGATACTTGTGTTGTATGCAGAAAAGGTGAACCGGAGGTGTATGAGGGGGCAGCGGGTGAAGTTGAAAGAAACACAACCTCATGTAGAAACAGCTGCAAGACAAGCAGACAGGCCATAATGTAGAACACAATCCCACAGATATGAATATGGAAATATGCGAGACAAATGTATAGATACGGCACCGTCACATGCCCACAGATGGCTCCTGATGGAACTGGCCATAACAAACGCAACACACCTGGATGAATAATAGGCTACCCAGCATACCCTCCACAACACACAACCTGCCACCATACCAGAACGTCCACCAAATCCAGCCGTACTTGGTCCACTGGTTTGTTGCAGAAACAGCTACACATAGTGACCCCTACGCATATGTAGTAGGTATTGTCACCCTAGGCAGTGTCAGGATTGCAAACCATGTATCCCCTGCAGGTAAAACCCCCTGCACATTTTCATGAAGCCACAAAAATCTTCGTTATCTAACTTGTTTTGGACTTGTCCAATTTTTGGGATATCCCTCATGGGATGACCAACTGGTGTAAATAGTAGAATGGGTATGATGACATGATGTCCAATCCAGTAGATATCTGGACACAAGTCATAACGTGCAGTGGAGGTCCATGACACTGTCCAGCCCTAAGTGGGCATGCATAACCTACCACCCAGGATAAAATACCTTCCCGTGATGCACGTGCCCAGACACGAATAAGAGGGAGAATATAATGCACACATTTGCAAAGTGGAAAACAGCATGAGGGCGAGGAAGACATTTACGTAAACAGGTCAGCCTTGATCAAGTGTGAAGGACACTGACTGTGTGCAGTCGTGACTGACCATACCTGTCAACCTGTGTGAGCAAGATATCTGGACAGAGCCATGAATATAAGTGAGTCAAAGGTCCAAAATCAGGGACAATCTGTAAACATATCTCTTAGAAACATAGAATTTGATAGAATAACAGTTTGCACATTGGCATTAATGTCTGGAGTATGAAGTCTGAACCCCAACTGTCTGTCAGCACATTTCGACTGCAGTCTTTAATGCTGAGCTACTGCTGTGCCAGAACACAACAGCATATTACAGAGGTCCGTGCCATACCACTCAACTGTCCGGATATTCGCAGAATGACTATGGTCACCACCTGTCCCGCTTTGTGAGTAACAGTCCCTCTGTAGGCAGTTGTGTCCTGTGAAAAAAATCAAGACATAGCAAATGTCCTGAGAGTTTAGGACAATGTTATTTCCTAATTTACTTTAATAGTCGCATAAAACAGTTATTTTATATATGAATCCTCAATATGTTATGTGAAGTAGCATAAGCAATACAAATGTTACTAGAATAAGCTATTATATGTACAAAAAAGGTTAAAGTTCTGTACTATGCACGGCTGTAGGTATGTTTTGTCCTGGAAAATCTGACATCTCTACAGAACATGTCCCACTTTGGGCAGTCGAAAAGGTGGCACCCCTAAGAATGACCACAGGTACTCCCCATAGTGTTGTTGTGTGCCTCCGACAATCTGTACCAGTGTGGTAAATAGATGAGGACTGACGTCACTAAATAATGAAAAATATCCTGAGTATAAGACTCCACAACCTGCAGAAAAGTCGTGCTAATGCAAAACCTAGCATTCTATCAATGTTCTAAGCTTGTATGAGCAATCGTTAAAATGTGTCCCTAATTATCCCCCCATCGTGTATGTTTTGCACAGGTTCGGTGCTCTAAGAGGTTGAGAGGTATGGTCCGTACATATTTACAGGAACAGCCCTTCACACTTGTGTAATGTACAACTGCGTACCCGTAGTCACTTCATGTCCAAAAATAATAATCCCCGTATGACTGTATACAGGTAATAGTCAAATATGAATGGGAACACCCCTCACCCATAATATGTAATGCCAACAGAATAAGCTGCTGACAGGTGCCCAAACACCTGTGTCTAGAAACACAGGTAAAACTTCAAAATAGGGACATAATCCGTGTCCATATGCTTCGTCTGACATTTGACCTCGGCCAGGGAAGTTCCGTGCACCAGGTGGACAAGCCTAAACCCAGATCACTACATGAACACCCTGACAATCAAAGACCTGTATGTGGCTGGACTATATACCTTGGTGTTCTGCATATCCTCAGAGTGATTAACAATGCAGCCGGAGTCCACAGCAGTAGGCAATATGGAATGTGTAATATGTAGTACTGACTTTTTCCCAGCAGGAGAATGTATGCCTGTGTCGTAGGTGAAGCGGAGAGGCATATGTTGATGTAGCTAAGTACTATGGGTATGCATATCAATGAGGGAGAACACCAATAGAATAGTGGTTCCGGTATCCGGCCAATGTGAATGCAGTCCCGGTTGACCTATGACCATTGCACATATAACTTGAAAGTGTAATGAAAACGTTCGTGCTGTACACACATTCAAATATGTAAAGGTGAACATGTGTTTCGCAGTAGTCCGTAAACTGGAATACAGATATGAAACTGTTACGGTCAGAATTATGAAAGTTCATGGAAGCACAATTATATACGAAACATATGTAACCCACAATAAGGATATGCAAGTGCGCCTGCGCGTGTGTAATCCGCTCACAGAATAGAAAATGAATGGTGCTTTCCCCACGTTCTATGTACATGGCTCATACCTGTTAACCCCGTAAAGTGCGAAACCGGACAAAGCCATGACAACTACTGGTACAAATAGGGACAATCCCCAGATATTAATTAACAAACATAGAAAGTGGATAGAATAACAGGTGTGTCGCTAGCATGGATTCTCTGAAGGGTATGAAGTCGTAACCTGAAATGTTTGTCATTATTTACCAACGTCAGTCTTTAATGATATGCCACTAACTTGCCAGATAGACACAAGGTTATGAAAAATGGACCACAAATAGGGACAATACCCAGATATTGCCTAACAAACATAGAAAGTGGATAGACTAACAGGTGTGTCACTAGCATGGATTCTCTGAAGGGTATGAAGTCGTAACCTGAAATGTTTGTCATTATTTACCAACATCAGTCTTTAATGATATGCCACTAACTTGCCAGATAGACACAAGGTTATGAAAAACAGACCACAAATAGGGACAGTCCCCAGATATTGCCTAACAAACATAGAAAGTGGATCGAATAACAGGTGTGCCACTAGCATGGATTCTCTGAAGGGTATGAAGTCGTAACCTGAAATGTTTGTTATTATTTACCAACGTCAGTCTTTAATGATATGCCACTAACTTGCCAGATAGACACAAGGCTATGAAAAACAGAGCAAAGATAAGAGGCAAACAGCTGTACATGCAGCAGAAATCTGTACAGTTGAAAGGTATGATATGGAGATATATATACACATATATCCACAGACATAATCCAAAGCAAATTATGAGATGAGGAATGTACAGGCATATGTATATATGTACAGATATATATATCTATACACACACGATACATGAATAGATATATACACAACAAACATAAGTCCCTGTACATATAACACATGTACATAAATAGGTCACGGTATAGCTAATATGGATAGACAGACAGACATGCATGAAAGGAGAATACACCGATGGTTTCCAAACCATTTCCCGGAAAGTACCAGTGTGACAGGGCCTGCAAGTTCTACACATTAAACATAAATATAGGTGTCCTTCGCAGGACCTCAAAAATTGATCCGTACGAAGTGTGAACCGTCATTGATGCTAAAGACGTCACAGCTGCAACTACGATATAGCTGTACATGCAACAGTAGCAGGTGCAAGGGTAATAACACATGGGTCGATTGAATATATGACGTATGAGCTGATATCCGCAGAGTGGGGAGTGCTCGGAAGTGTCCTCACACTTTATTATCGCTCACATTAAACATGTCTAATGGGTACTGTGGAGGTGTGTCAGGTATGGGAATCATGGGTATGCAGAATTGGGCCAAGGTGTTGGTTGGCAGAGATCTGTTAGGTATGCTCCATGGGAATGATCAATATACCTATGCGGGTATAGCACACGCCTATATTCACCAAAAAGGTGCAACCCATCCACTGGATATTGTGTAAACCATTGGGGGAAGATGTAGGGACCTATATCAGTGTCATGTAGGCGATTATCATGGATGGACACGCATACGACCAAGATGGTAACCATACCTGCCAGAATGTCAGAATAAGACAGCTGGACTAAGGCATAGTACATGACAGACAAATAGGGACTATATTAAATATACCTCAGACAAAGTCAGACCGTTGATAGAATAATTGCGTAGTCGGGAATACGAATGTTATGAAAGTTAGTAATCATGAAATAGAAATGTCAGTCATGATTACCTAACTGCACAGTCCGTCATGGCTTGCCAGCAATCTATCAGAAAGGCACATTATCATGACAAATGTAACAGAATCATAGGTAATACCCCAGGGCGTATACCCATAATGTGTACAGGTGAGAGGTATGAAGGTAACCCGTCCTAATGAAATGTACAGAACTAGTGATACTAGGTGGACAGGTGAGAAGAAAGACGTCAGGACAAATGACAAAATATGTACAAGTCATAAGCATGTTTGTCCACAAATGTGAATTACAACGTATGGCCTGTGAAAGTCAATGTGGAAGGTTAATAGACTCAAACGACATGTGTCTCTCAGGGTGTCATGCAGTGTCACCGATACAGTGTCTAGTCCCCCATACTCGTACGTGAGCTCTGCCACTGACGGAAAGCGCAAATACCGGCATACACATAAGGTACATGATGGAATAAGTAGTGTGGATAAGCACCTGTTGGCCTGTGTGAGGAATATAACCCAGTGGGTGGGTGTGTCCTGCAATAGGAATGTAATTGTAACTGGCCTGTGATGGCACCATGTATTGTGTGTATTGGCGTAACTGTACGAATGTGCCTATGCATGCCTCATATGTGTGGTGTGTTCCTCTCACAATCCGTACCTTTCTGCCAAATACCTGAGAACTGACATCATTAAATAATGATAAACATATGTGTTTAAGACCCCAAATCCCTCAGAAAGGTCATACTAATGCAAAACCTATAATACTGTCAACTATCTACGTTTGTAAGAGCAATATGTAGAATCTGCCCCTATCTGTCCCCCCATCATGTTAGGCTTTGTACAGATGTTTTGCACTAGGAGGTTGATAGGTATGATCAGAAACAGATACATGTCTGAGGAAACAGCATTATCAACCGCAAGATAATGCAGAAGGTATGAAAAGGGCTGCAGTAGGAAGTTCATCTGCAGGTATGTGCTGACATGTCAAATGACACAGCAGTCTACAGGAAGTACCTATAGGTTGTCACCTTTACCAATGATGACAGTGGGACATACCCACAGCCATGCATACACCACAAATAGACATAGCACACAGCAAAGCCTAGGCCATGATACATGACGCCTTCGGCGTGTATGGATTGAGTGAGAGTACAGCAAAGAAAGATGACTGCCAGGCTATTCAGCAAACACCCGCAGGGGTGTGCAAGACCGCCCGCAACATGAAAATTGCACGGACAATGTTGGGATTTGCAACATACCCCATTTGTATGTGTAAGCTATGCAAATGATGTAATTATAGAGTTGCCACCTTTCCAAATGGCCAAAGTGGGACATTTGTGCTACAAACATCAGATTTTGCAGGGCAAAACATACCCACAGCCAGTACAAAGGACAGAACTTCAGTTGTTTGCCTGAATAAAAGTTTATTCTTGTAGCATTTTTGTTCCTTATTCTGTTTCGTATAACATTTAGGTGTTTCAGATACAGAATAACTGTTTTATGCAACTATTACATACAATATAGCAAATAATTTTGTCCTAAAATCTTAGGACATTTGCCATTTTCTCACAATATTTTGCAGGACACAACTGCCCAAAGAGGGACTGTCCCTCGCAAAGTGGGACAGCTGGTAACCCTAAGTAATTACACAATACATGAAACAGTAAGCTGTCCGTGCAAGAGCAGAGTTATGTGCAGAAATGTACCTGGATGTTATGCGACTAACGTTTTGCACGTTGCTAAACGGAGCAATGACAGCTGCAAATATAGTATGAATACAGTCGAAGAAGCATGCCGATGTCCAAGTCCAAGGCCAGTGGTGGCTTTGTCCATTGGATATCAATGAACCAGTAGTTGTCCTCCCCCGATCCCTGGTGTGGAAGCGTAGCGCAGCGCCACGAGAACGCGCTGCGCTTCAAAACAAGACATATGGATGATATACATACAAAATGTAGGTTTAGTTAGATGTTAGTGCGCCATGCAGATGAATGGCAAGCTGGAGACAACATGGCTACTGCGTACTGGTACCTATGTGTGGAAGCACTCTGTCAGAGATGTAACGAAGCATTTGTAGGCAATGTGAGGCAAGTGAGGCTGAGGATAGTGAATCACAACATGTCATGCCATTTGGGCCAAGCCTCTACAGTGTAGTGTAGGTTAAGGGGACTATTAGAGTAGAAGATAGGTGACAACAGGAGTGTGTATGTACAAAACACTGTAACCTCACCGGAGCAGTGTCACGTGTGCTGTCAGTACTCAGTGGAAGAGGCGTGTCATGAGCTATCCTAGGGAATGTCAGGAGACTGACGGTGTACTGCATGGATACTACCGATGTGACCTGCAAACTTGCCCACAGTGTGTCTGTGCCCGTGCGCACCAGTAAGCCAGAGAAAGCATGTGTGCACGCGTGTTAGCCTGTCTGCGCGTGTGGAAGAACGAGTAAGCTAGTGTACGAATGGTGAAGCCCGTGTAATGTCGTGTATGCATTTGTAAGCAGGTGTACATGTGTACTACACACATCACACACGTACTGCACACACAGACAAACATGATGCCAATACTACACACATCAGTGAAATGGCACATGGATGGAGACTACATCATCAGAGGTAACAGTGCTGTAAACTATGCTACAGTGATGGTCATAGCTGCAATGCATCATGCCTGCTGAAGTACACCTGGAAGTAACACGCTGTGTGTTAACAGCATGCTAACATCAATACAGTGGAATAAAGCCACTGTGTGCAGCAGCACCAGGTTAGTCAGATCCTGCATCAATGTTACACATCACAGGTGGTGGCACAGGTGACATCATATGCACAGGGTGTGGTGTTAACATGTCCAGAGCTGTCATAGAGCCATCCAATGTACACGTAGGTGTGCGTGTGTGAGGGACAATGTTTATTGCATGGCCCAATGGTGGTGCAATGGGTGTGTGTGTGTATGTGATAGCCGTAGCTGTTTGTGGTAAATGTGTGTGTCTGCATATACACAGGTACAGCATGTGTCAGCCATATACAGGAGGTTGTGGGACAGTCACAGACCGTACCTGCCAGACTGTAGAGATCCCCATTACTGGCCATGGACACCCCTCCATGCATCCAACACAACCCAGTCCTGCACCTGTCAATGTCTACACATACAGTCCTGGGATCTGTACCACAACCTGTGGATAAACGTGCGTCGGTAATATTAACCTGGGGTGCACAGAATTGACAGTTACTACAGATGGATATGAGCCATACTCACACTCCAATGTAATAACCACTGCTGACTGTTGCCGAGATCTGCATACGACCAGTCAAAGGTGCTGCACTAACATTGTTTCCAATCCCCGTGTAATACCCAGCAACACAATAACCGGTCACTACACATGTATAACCCACGATCACGACAGCACACAGTATGTGCACTATCACAGAGCCATAGCAGATGTACATACATCCAAGGTGCTCACGTACAGACAATGCAGCACAGTCAAGAGTGATAATCCCAACATACATATCTATATACAATATATATATATATATATATATATATATATATATATATATATATATATATATATATATATATATATATATATATATATATATATATATATATATATATATATATATATATATATATATATATATATATATATATATATATATATCTATAGCTATATACATGCATATATCTATATCTATATATATATATATATATATATATATATATATATATATATATATATATATATATACATATATATATAGATAGATACACACACACACACACACACACACACACACACGTGGCAGGGTTGGGAGCAGAACATAAAAGTAAGCACTGTACCACACGACAGCATTACGCAGTTACAAAACGCGCTACCGTGATCAGTGGATCACATGATTCACACAGGCACACGTCTAGCCTGTAGACAGCAGCATCAAAGGCAAAGACACTGCACGGATGTTATGGAGAGTGAATACTGTCAAAGCAATGTACTGTTGTCATGCAGCTGGAAACACACACACACACACACACACACACACACACACAGACACACACACACACACACACACACACAAACTTGACAGGGCTGGGAGTCGAACATACACCTAACTTCCTTATCACACTACAGTATTACGTATTTACAGAATGCGCTACCAAGATTACTGAGCACAGCACTCCCAGAGGCATACTTCTAGGTGGGTGACATCATCCCCAAAGGCAAGGACGCCGATAGGGAATGTATAGAGAGTGAGCAGTCTGAAAGCATATTACTGTCCCAAGGTAGACATAGACAAACACACGGCAGTTGTGTGATCGGGGCAACCAAATATCTACGGAGCACTACAACAACACTACATAGATACGGGACTCGCCACAGACAGTACACCCTTCAAGACAGCAACCAGTGTGTTCAATGTAGGCATCCATCGTGACATTGAAAATGGACATCTGTTGCCTGGATGACCACCATCGCTATACAGGATGTCAATGGCCATGCCCACACGCTTAGTATCACGTCTGTTTGGAATGTACTGTGTGTCCATCTACACAATGGCGTACTGGGCATGCTCACACACTTAGCAGTTGCAAAGGGCCGTCTTGCATGCACACGGATTCTAAACACGGAAGGGCTCAGTTTGGAATGTACTGTGTGTCCATCTACACAACGGCATACTGGGCATACTCACACACTTAGCAGTTGCAAAGGGCCGTCTTGCATGCACACGGATTCTAAACATGGAAGGGCGCAGTTTGGAATGTACTGTGTGTCCATCTACACAACGGCGTACTGGGCATGCTCACACACTTAGCAGTTGCAAAGGGCCGTCTTGCATGCACACGGATTCTAAACATGGAAGGGCACAGTATGGTATTACTGTCCCCACTTACATGAAGGCCACTCACATGTATTGACCAGTACACACTCAGGAGCTATCACAGATGTCTCAGGTGCATATCACAGAGGTACACACCACAATCTACAATGTAGCCCTCCGACATCACCATGTCATTGGACCAGCAATACACAGCCATACATTAACATAACACCGTGTGACTCATGACCAGTGGACTGTACATAGGTCTACAGCAACTGTGCAGACTACACATGTACCAACAGGGTTCCATCATGTGTTATGCATTGCAATGATACCACTGTACATAACCAGGCTGGCTCTACACATACCAGGGGCCCTGGGTCTTACACAGCTGTGACAGATGACTGTCGCTGTACACCAACGAACACATGTTTGGCTATGTCATACATGTAATTGCAGTGGATATATGCATGGACCACACACACAACACATATGTACATAGCATAGCTTTTGCTGTCCTCCGTGCAGACAAGAGGCTACAGCAATCATACGCATGGAAATGGAAGGTGGGTCCATGGCTGTTGAATGCTAACAGTACATGAGGCAGCAATGTTGACCGAGGACACATTCCGTCTGTACTAGTTACCCATGACACCCATCATATCATACAACAGTCCATGTGTTATGTATGTCAACACACATGTCCACCAATTGCAATGCATACAAACATGGCTACATGACAGGCATGTAGGAACAACACACATGTACAATCTGTAGTGTGCACGCAGCTACCATGCATGTGCAGTAGCTGATGTAAGTAACTCATCTGTGCCTAACTACAACATGCAGTTGCAATGCAGCCCCATCATTGACACCTGTATATGGTGACATACTGACAGTACGGTAGGATGTACAGCAGGTATGGATGGATGTGTGTACATAAAGTGGTGATCCACCTGTGTAGATGGATGTTTGCCAGGGACGTCTCACAGGTGTGTCACATGCCATCCTACCATTACATGTGCAAACAGTACGCTATGTTACCGTTACTTGACGGTGGAGACATAAAACCTACACAGCGGTCAGGTGTTACCGACAGTACGTCACTTGACACCTGTACCACTTACATCCTCCCGTGTGCATATAGCAGCACAATTGCAGAAGGTAGCGTTGGTACACATAATGAGGCCAATACTGCTGCATGTCTGTCAGATGTATCATCATATAGCAGGTGTATCATTCACAGTACTGCCATGTGTGTTTGCTTGTGTGACCACATATGCCACATATGGTGGGGAATACATCCCAATTGTTACATACCCCTGTACACTGTTGTAGAGATCTGTACATACTGCAGTGTGGAAAGCATGACGTAGGCAGGTGTGGTGTGTGTATCCATATGTGTATGACATTTGTGGTCTCCACAGTGTGTGTGTGTGTATGTAGGTATGTATGGTTGTCTGGTGCATGGAGTGAGGGTGTATGCTACCATACAGAACACACAGGATCCCTAACCCCTCATGGTGATGCAGTCCACTACCCTGTTGATGCCATCGGTCTCAGCCGCACTGGCTACCTGTACATGTTCTTTCTCTGTGTCGCGTTGTGTGGGTTCACAGTACTGTGACGGTGATGACCACATAGGCAAGGGTCCTCACTTCAACACTATGGGGTGTGCGTTATAGTGTTGTTGACCCCGTGAGTGTGAGCATGTTCCTGTAATTTGACAGGGTATTACTGCTACACAGTGAGGCCTCATGCTATCAAGTGGCCTCTAACATTATCATTGGCCAGACCTCTGTGTACAACCCCTGCACCATGTCAACATACCTGTGATGTGACCTGGTATGAATGTCACGTCTCTAGCCACTGTAACCTATTAAACTGCCCACATGCTTCTGGATCAGTATATGTGTGGACATCTTTGTTATGTTAGACTTTCCAACAGTCAGGCTGAGGCTATGTATAGCATGCTGATATTGCCATAAGTGCCTGTGAGTACTCCACAGTTACACATGGGAGACTGCAAACAGTGCTACCTGTAGGCACATGCAAGTTGACCATAAGGAGGGAACCAGGGCATCAATACCAACATGCTGTTACTGTTGTTACCGAGACACATACTGTGAACATATAACAATGCATGCTAAACCTGTACTACATGGTATGTCTGGTGCGTGTCAACAGTACACAACTAATGTAATATACATTTTCTCACTATTCACACACAACTAATGTAATATACACTTATCTCACTATTCTTACACAACTAATGTAATATACACTTCTCACTATTCTGTTCACCCTGTGCATCAGACCATTTGAGCATGTCCCTGCACCAATGGTGTGGATGACAGGGATGCGGCACAAGCTTCATCATATGCACAGGGTGATAATGTTTGCCAGGGGCATAGGCTGCACCAATGGATGACATCTTGTGTGTGGGTAAGGGCCAGTGATATGATGGGACATGTCTGTTCAGTATGCATGTGGGTATTGTGGTGCCCTACAGATGTCTTTGCTGTGTGTGTATGTGTGCACACAGCTCTGCCTTTTGTGAGGCCTACATGGGGTATTATTGACAGCTCCAGATTGTACAGACCAGGTTGTACAGCTCACTGTGTCCGGCACGGCCATGTGACCTGTGCCTGCCAGGGATTGCTCGGGCACTACCAGGCAGAGGTACAGCTTGGCTACTGTCCGACGACACATGTCTACTGGAACCGTGTCCCCGCTGGAAACATCCAGGGCCACGTCCACATGGCCTGCTGTGTCCTGGTGTGGACAGCGCAGCACCAGCTGCACTGCTACTGCTACCAGCACTATGGGAGTGGGTATGTGAGGTGGCACGCTCACGGTGACCTGCACTAGGTCGTGTAGCTGGCCTGCATCCATGTGGCCTACGGCTCACTCCTACCAGATGTTCCAGCACAGACAGCTCACCCTCGCGGATTGCCATGCCATGGTCAAGGATTCTGACAATGTCACCCAATCGCCTGTCCAGAACATCAGCAATTTGCTGTTGAGCATTTGCCAATGCCTGGATGTTGTCATTTAGGGTACAGATAGCAGCCCTCTGCAGCCTCTGCCCTTCTCTGTTCTGCTGTTCAGCAGGTGCCTGTGCCGCCATTACAGTCTGGAACATGCGTCTGGTCATACCAGCTGCTGCGCTCTGTCCTGCAGGTGCATGTCTGCCAGAGGTTCTCCTACGAGCAGCACCGGCCACATGCTTGTGTGGCACATCTGCAGTCATTACACTGACACCATGGTGTGTAGACACACCTTCTGTAGCCACCACACATTCCTGTTCCACGCTAACAGATGCTGACTTTCCTTCCTCTATGGCCACTGGTGATGCGGTATGTGTTGGCAGCAGAACTGTGTGCGAGGGAAGAGGGGAACATAGCTGGAATGGCAACCATTGGCACAGATTCAGCCCCTGACAACCCTGCCTCTACCTTATGCATATGTTCATCACTGCTAGTATCTGTGCAGACACTAACATCAGACGGACCGCAGGAGGGTAACGCACCTACATCACCTGTGAATGCAAAGAAAGACTCTAAATTACAATAGACACACACACAGACACACACACACACACACACACACACACAGACACACACACACACACACACACACACACACACACACAGACACACACACACACACACACACACACACACACACACACACACACACAGACACACCATGCATGTGATTTGACAGATGGCATGCAACATGCCTGTGATACAGCAGAGGGCATGCAGCTTGGACATTAATAGCGTTAGTAAGCATACCTCCCTGGGGTGCACACTACAGCAAGCAGGTATCATATCAGTAGCCATGCAGTTCACACAATCATGGTAGTATGTATGCATCCCCGTGATTCACCATGTGGACCAGAACAGGATAACAGTACACATGGCTGACGTGACCTTGACATGTAATCTTCTGACATGTGCATTAACATGCATACATGTCTGACACAATGGTGTCCTGACACATGTACAGCATTGTAATGGGCATCACATTGCGGTGTTGTCTGTATGCCCTACAGATAGAATGCATGTTTAGCAAATGTGCATGAGCATGGAAGGGTAGTGTAAGCAGTCTACATTACTATACAGTGTGAAGTACAGACACTGTGCCATTGCATGGCATCATGAAGTATCTATATTGCTGTACAATGCATAATATGTACACATTGCATAGCCATAACTGCATGCATACCCATGACATAACTGTGGATTGTGACCCACGATGCTGAGGTGTATACACACCAAACTATGCTGTGTCAAGTGACAGGTCACTGGAGGACCTACAGATGACACCCCTGCACAACAACTACAGGGTCTTAGCTGCCTGGCAACCATGTCCACACATAGCAGACATGTCAATTCACCATTTCCCACATGACATTGATGCACCACACACACACGAGGTGCACAGCTAACGGTGATGTCCTACAGCAGCAAGGGAAATGTACAGTATCTGTGGCCTGATGTGGTGTCAATGTCTGTGGAAGCTGTACAGGTGACTACTGTCATGCTATGACACAGTCGTGATGTTCAACAGATCTTATATGGTAGACTTCAGTGACACCTCCACTAGCTGTGCACAGGCTTTTAGGATGTCCAGTGTACCACATCAACTGTATAATCAGTCAACTAAGGCTATAATTGGACCATGTGTGGACAATGTGCAACAGGGTGTATACACATCACATCTACTGTGTGGCTACATGTCTCTGGCCATCCCCCATGACCATGTGTGCACATGTGTTGGCTAAATGTGTGTAATGGCCATCTATCTCACATGTCTGTGTTGTCCCATATGACATACACCCATAGATGTCAGATATGTCACCATCCACAGGGCTATGCAGACAATGGGTTGTATGTTTGGTATGTGGGGTATGGGTCATGGGATAGTGTGACAATATTGCAGCCAGAACACTACGTGTCTGGGACATGTCAGATGGCACATCACAATGTGTGCACCCAATGCAGGGGCATATAACACAATGGTGACACCTGTGGGCTGCCCATATCACAGCTCACTGTGTGGTACTGTTTGCGTACCACACATGTTGTTCCAATGCATACTACATATGCCTCCATTGTAGAACATCTCCACCGTTATATGCACAACTGACCACACATGTAGCAAAATTAACTACTGTGGTTTCAAGTCGGTGTATCATTTCATTTGTATATATTGCACATGGGTGGCCTATGTGAATGATGGGTGATGCAACCTGTATATCGTGACTGGAACGAACATCAAGTGTGCAACTGTTAACTGGCCACATGGCAAATACATCTATGCTTTAACATGCCTGATACTGATGACAGTCTCATCTGCAATGGACTCATGTCTGTGCGGCACGCCAGAGGTACCTGTATAGGGGTGACACAGCAGTATGAACATTATCCATGACTGTATGACAGCCACAGGGTGCACTGTGCATGTTAACACATTCACCTGTATAATAGCATATAGTATGCACATGTGTGCATACACAGGGTAGCATACTGTAGTATGCAGCATGTGTGTCCACATACCTTGCATATGCTGTTACTTTACATAATGTACAGTGACACATTCAACTAAATGGGATATAATAGCCATATGTGCAGTACTGACTTACCAGGCAACTCCAGGCTCATTGGTTGGGAGACACCCACCTCCACGATGGCAGCTAGTGTGTGTGGATGCTGTTCTGAGGGTGTCCCCAGACTGGCCAGTAGCTCCTCGGTGTGTGTGAGTGGGGGCCAGGTTGGTGGCCCACCACCTGTTCCACCTTGCTCCCTGGCAATTGCAGTGGCACACTGTTTTGCATGTCGTATCAAGTCCATGCAGTGTCTGCGCAACTGCTGGTAGGTGCAGTGATGGCCACCCACATCGTTCACCCTCCTGCGTAGATCCTGCCACAGGTTGTCCCGCTGCTGGGCATGCTGTGGCACATGGCTGAACAACACCTCTTAGTTCTCATGGAGGTACGGGATGAGGACATCATCCTCCTGGTGGCTCTACACTGGAAGGCGTGTACGAGGCATTATCTGTAAGACATAATGATGGTGACAGGTCACAGTTTCAGAGATGTACAGAGATACTGCTGCACATACATTTCCATGACATCTAGTACATCTGCACAGTTATCTTTGCAAATCATCATGACACTGACACAACTGACGTGTTTGTGTCACACACATGTAACACCCGTTATGCATTGGATATCATCACCATATATGTGTGTCACCTCATTACAGTGTTCATACTCCATGTGAATGCTGTCTTGATGTGGGCATGTCTATTTGCCTGCACTGGTTTTCTTACCTATCTGCACATGCCTGGATGTGTCCACGGTAATGCTGTTGACCTTGATGCTGTGTATATGTCACATATCAACACAGACACAGCCTTAATGGGCTTGAGCAGTGACAATGCACACATACGCATGGACACCTGTACATGCATGTGTTTTGCCATATACATCTACACAGCACTGTACAGCTGTTCAAAATCCTGCCACGGATCACCTGTGTTGCACATGTGATAGACATGGGACAATGTCTAGTCGGACGTCATTCGCAGGGATGGTTATCAACCATAGCATGTACGGGCAAGGTTTCCTAGCTGTAACAGACAGCCATTATGCCACCATGAGGTGCATCAGTGCCACATTACTGATCCGGACAGTTGATACTACATCTACCATGCGGCCATCACACCATGTATGACTGGGATAACATGTGCAGCTTTGATGGACAGGGTTACATGGTTTGGCGGGAGTATGTCACATGTATGGCACAGGGATCTGTTCAGCATGTGGTGATCCTAGTATTAGGATGGTGGCTGTCCATAACGTATGTCTTACAGATCAGGATATGGACATGTAGCATGTCCATCATCATGGTGTAGCAAATGTCTTTATGCAAGGTAGACAGCATGCTGCATAGTGGAGGTGAGGATTGTGAAGGCTGGTATCGCCCATCCATGCATGGCCATTACTCCTTAAAGGTGATATGTGATCCAATATTGGTCACCCCAGTGCTGTATATGCCTGTCCAATGATCTCCGTGCTCATGGATGGCACCCTGTCATGACATGGGTACCTCGTATGACTACCCAAGGGGCCTGGAGACGTCACCAAGGAAGAGAGGTGTACTGCACAGCACCATCCCTTACACAGTGTCCATAATGTTGACCACAGCCTTGGTGGTAGATAATGGGTACAGGGATGTTCACCTAGCGGTGACAATGCTGATATCATCCATCAGAATGTGCACATATGTCACACACCTCACCCACACAGCCCATTATGTATGTTGTTCACAACACTGACACAGCTATTCCTCATAGGTCATGGCCATTCACATCCTTACATACACAGATGCCCAACATTTGTTTGTGTGGTATGGGCTACAATGAGGGTGGAGTACAACACATTAACCCTGTTCTACTGTAGTTGGCACTGGTGTGATATGCACATGTCACTCTAGCACCTTTTGTAGTTGTGAGTCTGTCAACAGGCCACTGGTAGAACACTCCTGTGACATACAAAGGTATTTGTAATCAAACATCCATACTGTCTTGTACATCTGTACTGCTAACATCTACAGTGATAATGGTTCATGGACATGCACACCATACTCAGCAGGGTTATAGTGCGGTGCCACCCATTATAACTGTTGTCACCACTTGTGGGTTGATATTATCCAACACCCTATCTGTATTGTATGGTCATGCTAGACACTTGTTCAGAACTTGTGAGCATGTCATGAGCTACTGATTAATATAGCACCCATTCCACACCATTTCCCACAGGTACACTGGCTGTCCTAAAATTTCCAGCTTGCTTATGGTACAACAGCTGTTGTACACACGTAACGTACATATCCTGTGTGACATGGTTGTATATACAGGCATGTCCAACTGTCACATACCAGTGCTATTGCCTGTCTATATGATGGATATGTCATACATGTGGCAGTAGAGCAATTGTCTCATGTACACATTCAATGCTCACCTCCCAACATACGACACTACAGCCTGTGGGGGATGCACTTATGCAGCCCTGCTGGGGGTAATGCTGTCACCAACCCTGACTGCACCTGACAATCATGTGGGGAGGTGTAACATTCGCAACACACCCCACTCATCACATAGTCTCACATGATCTCCACCACAGGCCACACATATGAGGACAACTTGTGCAGTACCTCTCCATACTCTGTGTAGGCACCAGAGGCAGCCCCCATCATGGAACACAACATCACCAACTTATAGCCCACAGACTCATGTGTGCACATCACATACAGCCAATAGGGTATTATAACATACACAACACACCAGTCATAGGTGACTCTGTAGGTGGTCACACTGCAGTTCCACACAGCAGGCTACACAAGGCGATAGTCGCTTACATCTTACTGTCGGGTAACTGGTTCTGCAACATAACCTATGCACCCATGCCACACCTCACCAGGTATGATTTGACTGTCATTCTCCATGTTAGTGTGACTGCCCTGAGATGCCACTTCACAGACTACACATGTGCAGGGACATGCAATAGCTCACCAGTCTTGTAGCCCTGAAGATGTGGGCCTAACCCTGGGGAGCATTATGCATTCATCTGGACCTGATACCACTGTACAATTACTGACTGTGTCACTTCAACAGTTGCCTATGCTTCTGCTGTCATTCCACAGGCATCTGGTATCTGTCCGCTTTGACTGGCATGGTCAAACACAATGCTTTGGCACAGATGGCCTGCACCTGTCAGCCCTGGGAGTACAGATCACATGTAAGTCTCTTCCTGCTTCTATACTGCCTGTCTTACAAAGTTTCCAATAACAGTCACCGGCAGAACGGGAACTGGCAAGCAAGACATGGGGTCATGTGACACAATGCTTGCATCTTCCTCTGTGATGCACGCAGGCAAGGCACACCTTATAATGTACCACTCCAATATCTCTGCAGTGACTGGGACCTGCCTCTAGGCTCTGCAGAGCACACCTGCAATGACAGGTTATAGACAGACCATACCTTTCAGGAACATACCTGGACCGGCACACCCACAGCTGAGGTGTTCCCATATCCCACTATGTTGTACACACATCCTGGCTAGTTGCTTAGCACAATGCATCAGAGGTGCTCCATGTGCAGCTAACTGTGTCCGGAACCGCTATACACATTGTAACAAGCTACAGATTCAACAACATACCCCACGGTTACCAGACCTCATTTGTTGGTGTATTGGACAGTAGGGCTCAGACAGCTACTACTGATGTGTGACTGACACTACCCCACACTTAACTGGGATAGCCACTCATGTACTGACACATCCATGAGTCATAACCTCCACTTGGCTGAATCAACCCATACACACCACCTCCAAGACCAACATTAACCTTGACATGAACACTACCAACATGTGACTGGTGTTCCACACCTGGGGTTATCCCATCATTGGTGGATTCCGAACATATGCTAATCAACCTTGTTAGCCACAACCCGGCACCACACCCTTCATGGCATACACAGTACATGAGTACTACAACAATTACTACAGACGTCTTATGACAGTGGTTGTTAACGTCATGACACCCATGCAGATGGACAATGCACATACAAATGCTGAAACATACCCCAGTGCACTTCATTAGCACGTGTACGACTGCATGGATCATGCTATTCCACACAGAGCCATGATGATACACATTAGATAACAGACGCCACCCTGGTGGTCAAGTTCCATGGACATAATGTACAACAATAGGTGGAGGCTGTTGCACAGTGGTGTACAATCCCATGGGTGGGGTAGCTCACTGGTCAGCCTCGGTAGGGCCACAGGATCCCTCATCACATACTCCGGGACTAGCTACGTAAACATTACTGCGACACATTCCGGGGTGTACCACAAGGCATTATGGTGGTATGTCAGTAGTCGATGGCAACACCCACATCTGCTCTCACATACAATAGTCACTCAGGAACATTACAGACCCAGGTGATATTGGCAACATGCTGTCGGATGGATTCAGTGCTAATATTACACCCTCTCACTTACTACAGGGCCACAATCCATGCAGGAACATTGCGGTGTCCCTGCGGTCACACCTACACAGTACTAACCTGCACTCTATATGTCCTGGGACACTGGCGCCATGTCACCTTCCAAAGTCCCAGGCTGTGATGTCCACAAACCTCTGAACGACATGTCTCCCCACTAGGCCACTGTATTCAGTAATAGCCTTGTATCAGACATTGGTGCCCCTGAATGGCACACAGCAACATTTATCACACTCCACACAGGTGGCAACACAATGCACGAGTGGGACTATAGTCCTACACACCTGACTGGACTGTTCTGCATGGCTATGGGGCACATCATCAAGGATGTCATTCACAGAGACATTGTTGGGCTCCGGTCCTTTGATGCCACCCGGGTTGGACTTGTTAGGGCCAGAGCATGGCCCCTACACCTGGTGGACTCCTTTCATCCAGTTACCAGGGTAGTTGATGATGGTACGGGAGTCCACACATCCTACATTGCCCTCTCATTGCCTTTCAGCACCGTTCTCCATTCTGGTATTGACAACATACACATCCACCTGCACATCGTACCCTATGTCTCAGGATGTTATGCAACGTGGCTCATGGACAGGACACACACAATGAGGGTAGCATACCATAGTACCTACTGCATTTCAGTTACATTTGGCATACCACAGTCCTCAGTCATTGGGCCCCTCATGTTCAGTATATGCTTCCCTGAGGTACAGGCCAGCACAGAGGGACTTTCCCTGCCTAGCTTTACAAACCCCTGCATACAAAGCACCATGATTGATCCACCAGCTGATACTGACTCCATCCATACGGGTGTCACTGTGACAGATACCTGATATGAATATCATGGCCTCAAGCTGCATGACACAAGGTGCATGAACATCACCTTTGCATTACACCATTCACCCACTGACTATCACATAGGTGGTAGTCCCCTACATACAGTCACATTGTACATGTTTGTAGTACACACGTATGTCGCACCCACTCCTGTGGTTTCCGTATTGCCACTGTGGCGTGGATTTCCTTCTACGTGGCCACACTTATCTGTACTGGGTGTGTAGCTGGTACATAGGCACCCATTGTACCTCTGAACTCAAGACGTCTACACACATTCAAGGGTACACCACCCCATTTAGGCTGTACCTTACACAACAGCTACAGCTTTACATACCACACCATTAACATGCCATGACGTTTATTGAGCTCCGACAGTTAAAGTATGTGGCTGAACTACGGACACCACATCTGTACACATTTGCATACTACATACTCAGGGGTGACCTCTGCTGAACAGACAGGGCCCATGTCCACAACAATATTAATGGATATACTCCACATACGCAACATAAGCAAAAGCCACTGTGAGCAACATGCTCATGGATATGTGCACAGACGCAACAGTGAGTGGGATGTGCTTGAGGGTTACATTCCCAAACCGGACACTCACCATGCTTTGGAACATGAGTCCTATGTACATCACGCAGGGACACTCAGTAGCACTGTTCATGTGATACCTCCTTTGGTGGTTGGGAGACACATGTACGCCAGGAATCACTGCAGTGGCTGTACTGTGCAGAGATGCAGGTAACACATGGCTCTGCTGTTCACAGGACACTACCCTAGAGAGGTGCCACTGGTGTGAACACTGTAGTTGTGCTTACACATAGACTTGCCAGACTGCATAGTACCCCACTATGAATCTGTGAAGCTATTACATGTCCTTTGTGCATGGTTACTTGGTAGCCCTTCCATTTAGATTAGCTATCATGCTATTGCAATGTCCCATGCCTACAAGCCATATGTATCCTGTTATTGTACATGCCAAAAGACGATACCTTTGGTATGCATTTTATGCCTGTTATGCTTTGTAGAATATCTGACATATCTACCTACAATACTATACATTACACATATTTCACATAGTATCCCATAATGCAAAGCATACTTGCACAGCGGGACCACCTTAGACATGTCATTGTCATTATATGCCCATACAGATGCCTACTTTGACAGTATATCAACATATACTATCCCCTGCTATGGCACATACTTGTTGGACATACCCTACCACTGACGGCGGGTTGTATGGAATTGTTCTGTTTAAAGGTCCTCATGTAGCATCCCTTGTGGTGTCTGTGATGTGTATCTTGTGGCCCACTGCTGGACGCACAGTTTCTACATGTGTTAGTATGCTCAGCAAGACATCACTACATAAATACCTTTTCCCACTTTATGCATTGCGGACACTTTTAATTAATGCAAACCAGGCTATACATGCAGTAAATAATTAATAAAAAACATGCTATACATAAACTTACATACTGAGTGTTCTACATACCTTGTTATCGTTATGGACTTTTGTCTCTATCTCTCTCACACTGCTTAAACAGGTATTTTGTATGAGCATACGGTTTGAATGTCTGGCAAGTCATCCTTATAAACGTCGATACCTGTAACATGTGGTTTCCTCCCGCCAATTGGTGTTCCTGAGTGACTAATTACTTGCATATCAGCTGTACAGCTACTCCATTC
This sequence comes from Protopterus annectens, assembly GCF_019279795.1. Lineage (NCBI taxonomy): Eukaryota > Metazoa > Chordata > Ceratodontiformes > Protopteridae > Protopterus > Protopterus annectens. The sequence continues at coordinate 38,262,859 of NC_056727.1, read as the reverse complement.
ACCAATTACACAGCAACAGTGGGGTATAATTGAATTCTCCACTTGGGCGTTGCCCATTTCCCCTACCTTCGTGGAGATGGCCTGTATTGTGTTTTGTTATGTGTAATTGCAACTGCTATGCATAGAGACAATTATGCTTTGGATTCATGTCCCCCGTGGATTGTGTGTGACAGCTAGAGTATGTGGTTCAACCTGTAGGTGTACCTGTCATCCCAGCATCTGATAATGGACTATTGCAAACAAAACCTGTAACATCGCCATTTGTTCCATTATAGAACGGCTGCAATTTTGCATGGTGCCTTTAATTGTGTCTCTCACAAGGTATGTTGATGGTTCTGCAGATGTAATTGACTGACTGGATGTTTGTGCTGTTATTACAGTCTGTATTGCTATAGTTTCTAGTGTGGGGGATGTCGGTGGGTGTACGTAGCATATACAGGTTTGTGGGGCTTGCATTTCTACATATTCCATATATATGTGTGTGGGCTCCATCCCTAATTAAAGAGCTATCAGTTAGTAAACTTATATTACGGGATTGTACATTGGGCCATTGTTAATTGGTTTCTATATAGTATGCAGGTGAGGTTGATACTTCCATACCTCCGGAATTGCAGCAATATGTAAAGGGATATGTCTAAATGACAGCTATCCCATGTATTTCTGTCCCAGATATTTGCAGTCATTGTGGTTGTGTTGGTAACAGAATCTCTTTGCCATGGGTTGCCACCTTTTCATATGGCCATTGTTGGACACTTGTGGGATGCACAGCGGTGTTTACAGGCCAACACATAGCCACAGTCAGTACACAGGTTAGCACATACTTTTATCCTCAATACATACCTATTGTGGGACTTTGGCTACTTATCATATTGTATGTAACATTTACGTTTCTTACATACAGGCATAACTATTTAATGCAACTATTACATTATATATGGGATATATTAATGTCCTACAATCCCGGACATTTGCCCTTTGTAATGTTTTATGTCAGGACACACCTGCCCAGGGAGGGGCTGTCCCTCCTAATGTGGAACAGGTGGCAACTGTATGCCTACGGCTAGCTATACCCACACTTACCGTAATGATCTACCTCCGAGTTGGCACTAACAGACACATGATGCGGACACACACACACACACATTACAGTCACACGGAGATGCACACGGCACCCTCAATACACACATACACAGACTACGGCACTCACAAACACAGTTGAACACAGTACCTACGTGGACCGCAACACTGGCAGCGGTAACTAAATGTCCCTTCATATCATCATACTATTACTCGCGGTTGTACTGTTCCAGTACTGTGTTCTTTCGGTCTTTCAGCCTCGTGGTTACGCATGTTGGTATGTTACACATTCCATAGTTGGTGGTATCCTATTTATTTGTACCTCCATGGTGTTATGAATGTCGTTGACCTATCTATATATATATTTGCAGATATCGCTGAATCCGTATATATCACTATATTGCCCTTTCTATCTGTATTATATATATGTATATATGTGTACATACACATATATATATATATATATATATATATATATATATATATATATATATATATATATATGAGTGTGACGGGCAAAGTGACAGGCAAGCTTCACCTTTCATTGTGTACTTGTTGGTGTATACTGTTTCCTGGACTCCGCATGTTTATGTCTGTACCTGTCACATTACACACCTGCCGTAGGTTAGGGTTACAAGCTGTCCCACTCTGCGAGGGACAGTCTTTGGGCAGTTGTGTCCTGCAAAATATTTGTAAACATGGCAAATGTCCTGAGATTTTAGAACATATTTATTTCCTATAGTTTATGTAATAGTTGCATAAAACAGTTATTCTGTATCTGAACCATCTATATGTTCTAGAAACAGAATAAGTAAGTAAACATTACAAGAATGAGCTTTTGAGCTTTTATCTAGGCAAAACAGTGAAGTTCTGAATTTCGTACTGGCTGGGTGTATGTGTCGGCCTGCAGACATCTGACGTATGTCCCACATTGTTCATTTAAAGAGGTGGCAACCCTACCATAGGTACATCTTGGCTAGCAATAGTGTTAGGTGATTCTATACGTGATTGTGTGTTCTACTCCTGGCAGTGGTCGTTTTACCCTTCAGAGCAGGCACTATTAGTACAGGGGTGAATAATGCTGGTTTCACCTGTTCTGGACATCATTGACCGTGATCTGTGCGATATTCGGAGTAGCTTATCCCTGTTTCACGCATATCCATATAGTCATATTTAAACGTCGCTTACCAGCAGTGGGCAATGCATATTCCCACTAACATGTGCTACACATATGATCTGATGACCTGCATCCGACATGCATTACTTGTGCCTTCGGGATTACGTTACATCCCTTGCAGGATGTGGGACTGGGAACATGCATGACGGTCACTGCATTTAACACATGGCCATCTGGGATTTGTACATGTGTTATGTCGTTTTGTACATGGAGTATACTACTGCTGTTACTCCATACTGCACTCACATGGGTAACTCAGTTAGTTTACATATTGATGAGTCCAGTTAATGGTATGTCCATGTGATGTTTACTGGATGTGCTCCGGCATTAGGTATGTATATCACAGTGAGCCACACACGATACTGTGCTACACCTTCAAACTACCATAGGTGGAGCATGCTGGGGTGACGAATACCTGTCATGGGTACACCCCATGCCTTGACACAACATCCATGATTATATTATGTGGAGCCCCTCATTAACGCAGCAGGGACTCTGTGCTGAGTGTGTGCAGAACAGTGCTTATACACATGTGCTCCCACAATTGCCTCTGCTCCACTAAGTGATAGTTGGTTACTCAATGTTGTGGCGAAAGCGGACACTGTTTGCCCCGTTTGGTGTATGGCCTCTGACAATCAGCCGTGTACCTACCGATGTACCTGGGAACCTATACACACAGCACCACCATATGCTGATAGGCGCATGTACTGTTCAGGTGTTGACATTCCGTGTTCCAATAGCTGTTGTGTGTACAATGTTTGAGGGCTGCCTATGTAGGATTCACACAGTGGGCCACCTATACATTACAATTTACAGGTGGTCGTGTTTGTGTGCCATCCATTTTACTGTGTGTGCAGGTGGAGTAGTGTGTCAGTCCGTAGGGGCCTACACTGTCAGAGTATGTGCTATACGTTCCCTCTTTGCCAAGGCATAGGCATATTGGGCACGCCTCTGTCTGCCTACTGGGGCTGGCACAGTGTGTTCATGGTATGAATCCCTCTGTGCCTGTGATGGCCTTGGCAATTGCGGTGGGCTATGAGGGCCTTCAATATTTTGTCCCTGCTGCAGCTGTTTCCGCAGGATCATATTATGTAGCATGGCACATACTATGACGATGTGGGCACACGTGCCTGGAGAGTACTGCAAGGCTCCATCAGATGTGTCCAAACAACGGAACCGTGATTACAGCATCCCGAACACACGCTCTATGATGATTCTGGTTTGTGCGTGTGCCTCATTATGGCGTTCTTGCATGGGTGTGTGTGCATTTCTGATGGGAGTCATCATCCACGGCTCCAGTGCATAGCCAGCATCCCCCACAAGGTCGCCATGTGGGATGTCCCCCCTGACAAATACCTGATACAGCTGTGAGGCATGCCAGATATGGGAGACATGGTAGCTTCCAGGGCTGCCAGCACACACATCCATAACAATGCCCTGGGCATTGCACATGACCTGGCAGTTGATGGAGTGGAATCCCTTGCGGTTTATGTAGCACCTACCATGCTCACCGGTTGGTGACTTGATTTGTATGTGCGTGCAGTCTATCGCACCCAGTACCTCCGGGTAGTGTGCCACACGGTGGAAGTGACGCATATTGCTGGCCAACTCCTCCTGAGTTCGGGGGAAGTATATATGCTCATTGGCATGTGGTAACATGGCATCCAGGAACTGGTGTAGTACCCTGGATGCTGATGCCTGTGAGATCCCGATTATATCTCTAGTTGGCCTTTGAAAGGTACCTGTGGCTAGTATTCACAAGCTTACACATACCTTCGTGTCCACTGGGATGGGTTCCCCTCTGTTTCTGATTCTCAGGTGTGGCCGGCACAGCTCCACTATTTGCTGTAAGATGTCCCTGTCCACCCTGTAATGCTCTACTATCTTTAGATCATGTAGCCCCTGGTAGGTTACCCTTGGTCTGAACACTCTTCTCCTCCTCCGGGGCCTGAGGTGGTTGTCGGCATCATCCTCCACAACACCGTCAGTCTCTAACACATGCTGATGAATCACAACTATGGCAGCTCCTAACATGTACATTTTAAAAGTTCTTTGTGTATTTACACCTATGGTGCAGTGTTTGGGAATACACAGGTGTGTGTAGGGTGCTTTCACACTTTATACTATTGTGCTGTGAACACTGATGGTGTCATAGGGTGTGTATGTACGATCGTAGCTACAGGGTATCTTATGTGTTTTACTACCAGAACTACTATTGTGGTGCCTTTGGTGTTGAATTACATATGGCTGCTGTGGATTACCTCTTGACCTTCCCTTTACATTTCTGCATGTTCCACCTACCATTTTCTGGCATGCATCCAGCAGCCTGCTTTCATTTGTACTTTCCTAGACCTGGCGTATCTTGCGTAATGTGTGCTATTGCCGGTCTACTGTTGGTTTGCTTTGCTCTGCTATGACAGATCTCCTATCTTTGCAATCCAATGCCGCCCCTCCTTTCTTTTCATTCCAATGCCTCTCCTATCCTGTTTTGCAGGTTTCTGCGAGCAGACTTGTCAGCTGCCGTTGATTGGCCGCCGTGAGTTGATTAGTGTTGACTGCTCATTAGTACTCCAATTACCCTACTTCGGCCTTTCCTTCTTTTCTTCCCCTGACCTTCCTGTTTGTGCTATTGTTCGTGGCGCGTGCATCCGCTTACTGGGTTTCGGGCACGTTTTCATCCCCGTACACATGCGCTTTTTGGACACCATGTGTGCTCTCAGCTAAACGATTCTATACCTTCCTCCCCACCCCTGTCCTGCAGCTTTGCTTAGCAACTGCAAGGCCAGATTTGCATTGCTCCAATGTGCTTACTGCTACGGTGGCACACCCCTCTGCTGATGTCATGTATCTCGTCTGAGCCACTCCTCGGTGTTATAGTGCTGCGCCGTATGGTACAACCTTCATCCGGCGGGGCATTTGCAATTCAGTATTATCTGCCTCATTTGCATGGCATTGACTACTAATTCCTAGTTACCGCGCCGAATACTGTCGCAGGCCCTTAGCAACCCTTGCACCTTGGTTATGGTGTTCCATGCCTACCATTGTGTATTATGGTGTAAACCTGATTTGTATTACATTGCAATTTTATGACATTTTTATATAATTTCTTTATGTTCCAGTTTGTGCACACATGCCCTGCGGTTGTACTGTGCGTTACTGTGGACATGACATTAAATGTTGTTTTTTAGGTGTTGTGCATCTTTTCTTATGCCATGGGCTGTGTATTTGTAATACATGATTCTGGTCTGCTTCCATAGCTCCGATGTTCTGTTTGGGAAAATGTAAACTGTGTTTTTTGGTTTACATTTCCGTGGGCTTACGGTACACCTGCACCACTTCATGAATCACTATCTGCCTTCATTTGCATGGTGTGACACTGCACATGGGGTGATTAGCATACCTATGCCGAGGGCTGCGCAGTTCTGGCGTACGCCGGTAGTGCACGTGGTACTGGATCGCACCTGAATCGCTCGACGGCAATATTTGGCGTTATTCCACCTATGCTATGCCTGCGCCTGGTGCAAGCTTCATGAATCCCGGGGTATTACTATAGCTGTTTTTTATCACTTCATGTTAGAGAGTATCAGACAAGCTGGTTTGGATTGTTAACTTATTCTGTCAGTCTTCATATGTTAGCCCTTTAAACAACCAGGTCGGACTCAGCTGTAATATAACAAAGAGAGTCAATGTGATACATGTAAAATCATATTAAAGTGGAGAGGTGAGATAATAGTTCACAAGGAAATCAGATACATTATCATTGTAGGGTGCAGGTAAGGATTACCTGAGGAGGGAGAAGTGGACTTCCCCATTACAACAGAGGAAGATAGGAGGGAGGAAGCAAAACACTGTACTTTGAACAATTAGTTATTGTTCACAACCAAAAGGGTGATTCGAAAATGTACAACTTGAGTTCTGCTCCCATTACTAAAAAGCATGCCTCTCTTTTTGGAAAAGGTATGACTTTTGTATCAACTAGGAGAGGGAGGATAGCAGCAACCCTAACTGATTTAAAATTTTTAATAGAAAATTGAACTTTAGTTTATTGATGGCAGATACTATTACTTTAGAGAGGGATACAGACAGATTTAAGAGATAGTCTTTACAATACTCCCCTGCACCTACTATTACTTTGTATGAACAACTATGTGAACATGACATTAGAAATTTGCTTAATGGCAATAAATTTAAATATAAAACTATCTTAAATTGTGAGGAAATTAGGTTATTGAAAGACACGTGAAAATAAAGATTTAAGGCTAATGAAACCTGACAAAGGAGGAGGCCCGGTGTTAATAGACACCAAAGACTACAACTATAGGACGGAGGGGAATATTATTTTCTGAAAAATATCAGGAGGCATCTAAAAAACTACTAAACATAGCCTTCTCTAAAATAGCCTACTCTAATGATTTATTAATGTAGGGGCAAATTTCAGAAACTGAATGTAATTACTTGAAAACCAACCAATCACATGTTCCTAGTATTTTCTAGATATCTAAAATGCACAAAGATATTTTTGACCCACCTTTGTACCCTGTTGGTGCTGTTAAAGGCTTAAAAGCACATGGTATGGCAAATATATTGATTTGATGTTAAAAGATGTGTTACATAATGAGAGACACATTTTAAAGATTCATGGGATTTTTTTTTTTTTACAAAAATACACAATAGTGTTTTCAATGACCATCTTAGTTTGGTGACCACTGATTTGATAAACCTGTTTTCAGTTATTCCTCATCAATGTATTGTTGACTGGTTTACTCGCTATTTGACTCAAAAGGACAAATTTTATAAAAATACAACTGGATAAACTAAGAAGAGTCCCAACAGAAATCTTAGAAATTGGAGAATAAAAAAAAATTGTAAAGTAGGGGTGAACCCATGTATCAAATGCCTCACTATTAGGGGATGGCAAAATGTGGGAGACATTCTCAGTGTCCCTTTATTATAGAAGGGGACAGTCTTTTTATTCGTGGGTTTGGAAAAATAAAATGCCCCAGGAGGTTCAATTATGATGCAAAAAAGGTTGTATATGTTGCTCTATGTAGCAAATGTATGTTAATCTATATTGGAAAACAGAGGTCTTTAAAAATAGTATCTATCAGCACAAGAGACTTCAAAAAACAAAATCACAGGAATGCCCTTTGGAAACATATTCAAAAAAATGAGGGGCATGATTTTGGATTTTGGATTATAGAAACAGCTGGTCAGGGCTCAAGGGGAGACCCTGGAAAATTAGACTTGAGTGTAAGAATTTTGAATGGCAACTAAAAACTAATGCCATGGGACCCAATGGGTTGAATAATTTAATTTTTCTGACTTGTTTCTAAAAATGAAAGCTTTAAACTATTGACAGTGTAAATTAATTAAGTTATACAAATAGGTTTTGCATTCTAAGTTTTTTGTATTTAAAACTTTGTTTTCATTTTTTTATATATTATTTGTTATGATATGCTTTTAAATAGTTAATGTACTATAGCTGACTGATTAGTGTTGCCTGGTAAAGACCATTGGTTAAGTAAATTGAAAGCCTTGTTGTTTTTTTTAACTTTGATGAAGTCCCACTATGTACAATATGGAACGAAAGCTCTTAGTTTTGTGTGGTAAATTAAATAAAACAACCTGAAATCTTATTATGTTGGTGGATCATGGTTTTTGTTTTACCAACAGTCTTTATTAATATTGCACTACCTATTGGAGCCTGCAACTTTATGATTCATATTATCAGATGAATATCTTTAGTGGAGTTCTTAGTTAATGTTATTCAATTTGCCCTTTCCTTGTATTGTTTGATAAACCTGTGCTCACTTACTGAGGTCAAACTTATTTACAACCTCTTGTTAATATTATGTGCTTCAGCCTATCTGCACCTCAGCATGAGTACTATCAAGTGTTCTGGACATGAACAAGTACTGCAAATTTGTAGGGTTGCTTATTGGCATGCATAGTCAATGAGTACTGCTTCTCAATGTGCAAATAGAGCTGACGTGTAGTCTTAATGCAACGTGTGCATGTATGTTAATGCAGATACACATACCACTAAGCCTACATGTGACAAATTTCTGGCTCGGCCCAGGTAAAATACAAAACGTTTCACCAACAAAAAAATACAGAAATGTAAACAATAACAGAATAGTCCAGACTAATTATATAGTAAAAACTGTGTATATACATTCTAGTGAACAGTGCAATGTACAATCAAACAGAGTGCAATGTGCAATGCATACATTAGTTTCTAAGATATGTTAATCTGCAGTCAATCTTGAGAGAGGATACGAGACTCAGAAAGGAGATAGGTTAGGTGACATGTCTTGTGTTGAAACAGGACCCTCTGGCATTGATGGAGAAGTGCTTTTTGAATTGTACACTGAATTTGGAATAAGTGTTGATGTCCTTGATGTCAGTGGTGACAGCTTGCCAAAGAGTAGGCACCTGAGATAAGAAAGAATGTGCAGCATGTGGAGTTTGGTTCTAGGGGGTAATGAGAGTTGCTGTAGCTTGTGAGTTGTGTCCTAGATTGTATGAGGACATTTTTGCTAGTTTAAAGGCGAGTTAATTTGTGGAGTTGGAGTAGTTTCTAGAGTTGGGATCCTTAAAGGTTAGATCTTTGTTTTATGGGCGGTCATTTGGCTTTTTCTCTAGGGTGATACAATGATGTTCACTGAGAGGAAGTTTCTAATGAATTGGCAGATGCTGTTGAAGATAGTATGGAATGTGGCAATGTTGTTTTTTTTTTTTTTTGGAGGCAGAAACAAACATTGGGAGCCCATATTCAAGTTTATTAAGCTTAACTCTTTTGCCATTGGATGCACTGGCTGTTTGGAATAGAAATGGGGAGATCTTTTGGGGCCAGATGAGAGAGTTTATTTTGGCTCTCACTTTGGCTATGTGGAAATGGAAGTTGTATGACTGATCAATCCATAGTCCTAGGTATTTGAAGGTGGAAGTTGTCTCTGTGGAATGGCTGTGTAGGCCAAAGATAGTTATAGAGTCAGGTTCTTGGTGAATTTTCTATGGAGTTCCAAAAAGCATAATTTTTGTCTTGGTTGGGTTAATAAGTAGTTTATGGTTTATAAGCCATCAATGGAGCTCATGTAAGTCTGACTGGAGCTTGTAGAAATTAGATACTTATGTCAGTTGCATGAAATGTGGAAGATGTATAAATATAGTTGCAAGTATAGAAAACCCTTAGAAGAACCTTATGTTGATCAGAATTGAATGCAGGAATGGTTAAGGAGAGGTGAATTCAAACCAAAAGATGAAAGGTTAATATTTGCGGCCCAAGATAGTGGACTATGTACACATTGGTTTACAAAGTCCATTGAACATGTGGGTGAAACAGACAAATGTATGTTTTGTAAAACAGAATTAGAGACACATTTTTGATGGTTGTGACATACTAATGGCAGAAGGACTGTATACTAAAAAGCATAATAATGTGGCAGGACTGTTGCAATGTGGATTGTGCAAATATCATGATACTGAAGTGGCTGATAAACACTGGAAACATGAGCCACAAAGCATTATAGAAAAGTCTACTTCACATGGGATCAGCCATTACCAACAGTTCAAAAGATAGATGTGAGAAAAACAGATATGGTGGTCCATTAAAAAAAGACAAAAGTAGCATTGATTATTGAAAATCGCTACACCCAGTGACTTCAGTGCCTTGCATAGAGAGAGACATAAAGTCATAAAATATCAGGATATGCAGGCAGAAATGAGAACAACGTGGAAGAAAGATACTCAGGCAGTTCCAATAGTAGTAGGAGCAATGGGGCTTATAATAAATAATCTACAATTGTATTTAGATATGTTACCAATACATGTAACTCTGTTTGAATTGCAGAAGAAGTAATTAATGGGCACATTGTGGGTGCTGCAAAGAGCACTTTTAGCTGACATCAAAGATTAAAGCAAAATATGAACTTTAATCATACTTTGACTTAGGAATGAGGTCCATTCCCGCCATGGTATTAGAAACCCAAAAGATTTGGGAAAATTAGAAAAAAATTATACCACTTAATTCTGAATTGAGGCCATTAATCCTAGGACTCACAGTACTGGGGTTTCTGAAAATTAATGATGTAGAAGTTGATGTACTGAAGCTCTGTGCATAAGGCTTCTGTCTTAATGGGGTCTGACTGTGTATGTTGATGTGTCAAGATGGCATCCTGTAAAGAAAATGGACTTTGCTGCTTGAAAACATGACTTTTCATAATTCATAGAAATACCAAAGGATAAACAATTATCTAGCAAGTACTCACTAGCTTCAATGAGAAAAAAATCTGGTCACAGCAGGAAGGACCAATCATCCAAATATGGGGAACATACAGATCCCTCTGTGTCTCAGATGTGCTTTGATTACTGCTATGCACTTGGTGAGCAACCAAGAAGCTGCACTAAGACAAAAGGGCAGGACTGTAAAATTGAAAATGATTGGTCCCTTGATTGGTCCCTTACCCCAAGCAAAGTAAACTTCTGGATATCTTTGCTGTCTTGGTGTGAAGATAGAAATCCTGGAGATCTGTCAAGCAATTCCAATCATTTGTACTCAGACAGAACAAATTTGCTTGCTTTATGACCATTTTGAAGGGAACCTTGGTTTAGGCTTCTGGTGCCTGAAGTGGGCCTGAGTTTGTTGTTATTCATTGGCACTGAAATGAGTCTTAAATAGATTCTGCATCATATCTGGTTCAGTGGAACTGCTTGATTGGCTGTTATTTTTTTTTTCAAAAAGAGAGTTTCTGTTCTGACCAGTTTCTTATTATATAGTGGAAAATTGAGAAGTGCCAGAGATTGTGGGCATGGGAATGGAAAATGTTATGATATAGCTAGTGAATATTATCTCTCTTACCCAGGAATCATACATGATCACCATCTAAACAGGCACATGGAGAGATAAATGCCCCTCAACTGTCTGCAGAGGGTTGAAGCTGGTCAGTCTCCAATATCTCTTCTTTAGCAACTTGGTAAGCATCCTTTGAAAGATGATGCCTTTGCCATGGAGTCCCTGTCCAAAGTAGAGTAAAAGGGGTGACTCTGGAGTTTCTGGATCTATAAGTATTTGGAACTCATTTGATATTTGAGAATTCTCAAATTTTATGCTTATAGCAGCCAGGGATTTGCATTTCATACCTTTGGTATCTCTATGAATTATGAAAAGTCAAGTTTTTCGCAATAGGTTCACTGACACAGTTGAACTGAATGAGGAGATATCATCATATGCAGCATTGATAAAGGATACCTTAAAGTTACCCACAAAGCCACAAAGGCAGATCCAGTCATAATGCCTCAAAGTAAAGCCCCTCTCTGCTCCATCTGCAGTGTTATGTAAAGCTGCATGGAGAGGTTGCCAATGGTCAACATCATACCAACTATAGCCTTTTTTTCTAGTTTCTGGTGTTGGTAACCTATGCTAAGAACATAAAGCCTGCTCACTAAATCTCTTTGGAAGTAGTTCATGTGGGATGCATAATTCAACATTCACAGAGTAAAGGTATGTAAGGTGTATGCATGCTTCCTCATTATATTACTGCCTTGGACACTTTGTTGAATAGATCACAGCAGCTGCATCATCTGCAGCTCATGTATGATGACTGTTGTTATGATCATGGCCAGTGCTGCCTATGATTACAGGAACAGTGATTCTTGTCAGGTTTTCTTGGGATTATATCTGAAGAGACCATTTCCTGCCATGCCTTCCTGGTGACCAAATCTATCAGAGTGCTGACAGTGTTAAACATCCATGAGGTAGAGGTTGCAAGATGATAGGTCTCAAAACTACATCTCAACCTTAGAGGGTGGGTCTGTAGGCCACGTTCCCATCCATTTCATCATTTCTAGGATCTGGCCAAATATGCCATCTTGCAAAGGTCATCGTGGGGTTTTTGTTGTGGGACTCCATAGTGTAGGGCATTTGCCTTCTCTTACATGTCCTATTTTTGGGAACATTAAATACGAATCTGACTCAGCAGAGAACTCAGGACAAACCAGTGTAGGTTGATTGAGTCTAGCAGTTCTACTATGACCTTGGAACACTTTTATAGCACAGATTGTAAGGTGTCTCTGGTTTTAGCTGAACTGCTGCATGTTTCACAGGTGCTCTCTGGGGAGAGGCAGCCATTCTCTCCAACACATCCAAAGTCAACTCCAGATCCAGCAGTACAAGAGAGCTCTAACCAACAACCACATCTGCACCTGATGAAGGGGATGTAAGTAGCACTGAGGAAGGAGCCCCAACATCATCAACCCTGAGGGCTTTTTAAGGAGCTGATAGGGACTTATGCATCAAAAGGCCAAAGACAGCCCCAAAGAGCTAGTAGTGAGCAATTAATCTCAAGACTCAGCTGGAATTGAATGTTTTGACACAGAGTGAAGTTGCTGTACAAACTCCTGTGCCAAGTCAGGGTGCTAGTCAGCTCCAGATGAAAATTATTCTGGTGAAGCTTTGTTTCCAAAACCACCAGTGCTGAAACATGTACCAGGCATAATGAGTAAGTAAGGGAGATGAAGGGTCAACCCGGTCTACCCTAGATACTGAGGGAGGTTGGATGACACCAGTCTCCGTCTTCTTCATTAAGAAGGCTGTAATCATGCACTCCTATTCTGTGTTGCTTGTGCTTCTGAATTATATGAGAGACTGGAATGAAGATGTTGAAGAAGGTCTAAAGGTAAAACATGGCCATTCTCTCTCCTCAGAATGCCAGATAAAAGAAGGTGTCAGAGCCTTGTCTGGAATTACTATCAGTTCCATCATAAGAGTAGCCTGAGGAGAAAGCTCTTTGGCTGTGAAAAAAGGCTGATTTGACTCCAGCCTCTGTGGTTTTGGATCAAGCATCACCGGTTTTCCTTTTCTTAAACTCAAGATTCCTTTTTTGTTTCTTTTAGATTAAAAAGAATGCACAGGCAACAATCCATTGAGAACAGAGCTTGTTAGAGGGAGCAGCCAATGATGAACAAGGCCCAAAATTACAGTAATGGTTTGTTACAAAGAGTTCAATTGAGTAATCTGTTCAGATAAGTGACACGTTTAAATTTTGTCATAGCAGAAAATGTTTTCTTTAAAGAATAACTGTCTTGAGTGTTAACAGTTTCCAAAAATAATCATAGTACTTCATATATAACATATCTAAAGCGCTACACAGTTATTACTGCTAAAAATGTTAAATATATTTATTGACCGAATAATTCCAAAATGTTGACTATGTGCATCTATAATGCACATATCAGTACTCTGCATTTTCACAGAGAAGATTTGCTCTCTTTAGAGTGGGTAATGTGAGGATAGGTGTTGTAGAGCTATTATGAATATTTGGTACTTTTCCGTTAAACCCCTACCATGCGTCTCACCGCATTCGTCAAAGACAAGGAAAACTCAAAGATCTGTGACACATAGAGATGGGTAGACTTTCAGAAGGACCTCCAAAAGATGTAATTGCTACTACAAATTACTGCAAACAGTACCAATGAGTAGGAAGGATGGAATGTATTCTGCGGTGATTACCCTGTTATTAGTAGATCATTTGCTGTGGTGTGCTATCACGGATTAACTTCATAACACTGAAACCTCAAAACACTGAAAATGAGAAAACTTCATAATATAGAAGACCAAAACACTGAAACTTCAAAACACTGAAAACTCAAAACACTGAAACTCAAAACACTGAAAAAACATATCATACATATATTGAGTTTAAACAACATAAATCTTAGCACTTTCCATCAAGTCTAAGCACCCCCCATGCAGCCCCCCACACCTCCTGCTACTTAAATATATCAACTCCAAGATTGCACTTAATGTAGTGAACTTGGTGGAAAGTGCTATGATTTATGTTGTTTAAATTCAGTATATGTATGATATGTGTTTTCAGTGTTTTGAGTTTCAGTGTTTTGAGTTTTCAAGATTTTGAAGTTTCAGAGTTTTGGTTTCAGTGTTTTGAGTTTCAGTGTTTTGAGCTTTCAGTGTTATGAAGTGAATCCGCTATCACACCACTGTGTCAGTACAAAGATCGGTGCCACATGTTTTGTTCATTTCTTGTGTGATCCTATTAAGCTGGGTTGTGCTTGCAAACAGTCCACTAGAATCCATGCATTACCCCGGTAAATAAAATATAAATAAATACTGAACCGCAATCCAGTTTAGGGAATGCATGTTCAGGTTTCACCACTTCATAGCAATCTAGATGCTTGTTTTTAGATGCCACCAAGTTGTTTATTGTAACAAAGATAACATTTACACGTAGATTATCTATTTCCATAGGAAATTATTCCAAGTACATCTCTCTTGAGGAGTTGAATTTTGTGACTTGGAAAAACTAGGAACTGCTGGATGCTACATGAGATGGGGTATATGAGAAACATTTGTTTAAATATTGCATACTGAAAAAAATGGCAGTGAAATATTTTCATGCACAAAATTAAAACCAATGTTATAAACAGTCTTCAGAACTGTCATATGTATCTTTTCTGTGCATTAAAAAAATGTAAGGTAATCTTCATTCTCCAGAACAATCAAGTAACTCACTCTGAAATAGTAGCAGGTATACGGCGAGACGCATGGTAGGGGTTTAATGGAAAAGTACCGAATATTTACTGTGAATATATAACACGGCATTGAAAATTTAAGATAAATCTATAAATTGCTGTTGGAAGAAATACTATTTTCCATAATAGAACCAAGAAACCACAAAAGGCAGACAAACCAAGAAAAAACAAACCAAGTGAAGCAGCGACCGACAAATTTAATGAATGAATAAAATCTTTAAAAGCGCTTTTTCGTCAACGTTAATACCTGACTTCTTCAGAAATGACATACAATGGGTTAAGACAAACCATTTATAAATTTCAAATTAGGAGCTTGTTCTTACGTAAGATGCTGAACCTACTTCATATACATTTAAAGGTACATGCTCAATTATGAAGCAAATCAATAAAATTCATAAAACTACAATTAAATCAACACAGGAAAGATATTGGAAAGGGTGTAAAATTAGAAAGTGTTTAAAATTATAAAACAATAAAGACAAGTACAAGAGTTGTGAATATCATCTTTTTAAACTTTTCAATTTCAAGAGGCTTGAAATTGAACACAAATCATTAATACCAGGATGGCTATATGCATTAAGCCTAATTTGCCAAACTAACTCAGCTTCTTCAAGTTTCAAAGGTCTAGGACCCTCCCTGCTGTCACAGATGACCTGGTCAATGGCCAGAAACTTAAATGTGTGGCTATGGAAGACTGAAATATGTTTTGCTAGGGCATTGTCAAGTTTAAGTTTTTTCATAGCATATGTGTGTTCATAAATTCGATCCCTGAGCCTTCTTTCGGTCTTACCGATGTAGAAGGCCGGACATAATGTGCACCTAGCTAAATAAATAACAAAAGAAGAGTTACAATTAAATTTATGTCTTATTTTGTAAGAAAAGCCATTTAAATTAAAATAAGACACTTCTTCCACGTACCTGCAATAGTTACAATTTTGGCACTTCCACATACCAGCGTTAAACACTGGTGAGGGCAAGCTACTCTCCAGAATCGCTTTGATGTTCCTCCCCTTCTTAAAAACAACCTTAGGTCTGATACCCAATTTATCAAAGACATTAGGGTACAATTTAAAAAGTTCCCAGTTTTTATTGATTGTATCGATGCAGACCTTTCTACCTGCACTAAAAGTTGTAATAAACATAGTAATTGCTGCATCATCCTTAAAATCTGGGTTGGTTTGCTCACTCTCTTGTACAATGTTGGTATTAGAGTTACATGTACTGTGCATAGGGCTAGAAGACCTAATGTCAGTTACTGGAAGCAATGGTTTGTAAATGAACTGACTTCTTTTATCTGATATTTCTTTTATTAAGTTGTCCAAAAGACGTTCAGGGTATCCACGTAATAGAAACATATTTTTAAGTACTAAACATTCTTCACTAAAGTCGTCATCTAAACTGACCATCCTAGAGGCCCTAACTAGTTGGCCTTTAATGACTGACCTCTTTTGAAAAAAAGGGGGGCAACTAGTAAAATGTAAGAAAGTATTGGAATAGGTCTTCTTACAGTAAATCTTTGCAGTGTAGCAATTGTACTTGGTGTTTTTACTTAACAAAATGTCAAGGTAAGCTATACTATCAGTTGCAAAAGAGTGTGTAAACTCTAAAAAATTAGTAGTGTTGTTAAAATAGTGTAGGACTGATTTGCTGGTCACCTCACTAACGTTAATCAAAATGAAGATATCATCAAGGAACCTAGTATAAAAAATGACCTTGTCACGATATTGGTTGTTTTCAGACAATACAAATTGAGATTCCCAGTGGGCCATAACCAAATTGGCTATGCTCCCACCACAAGGGGAACCCATCACCA
This sequence comes from Protopterus annectens, assembly GCF_019279795.1. NCBI lineage: Eukaryota > Metazoa > Chordata > Ceratodontiformes > Protopteridae > Protopterus > Protopterus annectens. The sequence goes on along the minus strand of NC_056727.1, from coordinate 38,246,243 downwards.
CTCCCACCTTCTGTAAGTAAAACTCACTGTAAGACATGAAAAAATTGTAAGAAAGAATGAGGTCATTAAGCACAGCTACAAGATAAATTTCTCTGTCAGGGGCATTGTGTTTCTTTAACACCAAACTCACCCATTCGAGTGCAGTATTGTGAGGTATACTACTATACAAATCTTTCACATCGATAGTTAGAAAGTTTGTGTGGACATTGTATTCAACTGATCTAAATCTCTCCAGGAAAGACCATGAATCTTTACAGATCTGGTCTTCCTTGAGGACATACTTCTGGAGTATGCTGTCAACAATCTTAGCACAGGAATAGGTGGGTGAGCCTCTACTATCGACCAACAATCTAAGTGGGGGGTTATCAATACTTTTATGTATTTTTGGAATCCCAAAGATACACGGGTATCTTGGAAAAGACGTAGTTAAGTATCCATATGTTTTTTGGTCGATTCTACTTTCAATGAATAACTCTTCTATACAATCTTTGATTACCTTGTAGGCCCTGTTGACTTCAGATCTCGAACTATGTTCATAAGTGTTTGAGTGTAATACTTCATTTAATCGAGCCTGATAGTCAGTCGTACTAAAGACAACCAACCCACCTCCTTTATCAGGTTTACAAAATCTAAGATTTTGGGATTTAAAAAAATGTAAGTACTCCTCCTCTGTCTTTGTTAAGTTGAATAGTGTTGTGAAATGTGTTGTTAGACCCTAAATACCTAATGTCCAACTGGCAACATTTTTCAAATAACTCTAAGGCTGGATGCAGTGGGGGGTTATAAGTACTAGGTACATACAACTGCCCATATTCAGTAGGTGTAGAATCGTTACCCATTAGCAAAGAGAAATTCAATTTCCTAGTGAGAAACTTGATGTCTAAAATGGTGTCAACAACATTAAGAGACTTTGTAGGAACAAATGTTAAGCCTTTAGACAAAAGTTCGACCATACCAGTGTCGAATTTAGTAGTGCTAAAGTTGTAAACTTGAAAGTCCCCTGATCTGTTGCTGACAACCTCGACATGTGTTGATGTTAGACTGTAATCAGCATAAACAATGTCAAGCTCATCTGATTGCGATGTGTCAGCAATCACAACCTCGTCCACAGGAGACATAACAGCTGCGACCTCGGCACAAAGTGGAACAACATGACAAGGGCTTGATAGTGGCTCATGATAGTTTATTTGTTGTTCCTCATAGTTTGCGGTTGTTGAAAGTTCCTGGTTTTTGGTCTCGCCCTCGTGAAGGGGCGCTGCTGAAAATTTGAGTAGTTTGAGTGGTGGTTTGAGAAATTCTGGTTAGAGTGGCCACTTCTCAACCTCTCACTCCATGGTGTACCACTGGATACACCCGCTCTCAAACTATTGCCAAGTGAATCGACAGTGTCATCATTGTCGAAATTACACTGAGGCAAGCCAGCATTAGTAGAAAGGAGGTCCTGAGAGGAAGGACTGTGTTGACCAACCCTGGTTTCAGAACTAGCGTTAAAAACAAATATACCCTTCTTCCAAGTCTGACTTAGTGGTGGGCTCGGGTAAGCTAGACCCTGCTTGTAAGCGTCACAGTCTCTTGATAATTTCTTTACTTTATGAGACTCCAACTTGATCATGTGGTCGTCAATACTTACAAAAGTTTGCTCGTATTCAAACTTATATCTATTGAACTCATAATCATTAACAATAGATTTATCCAAGTCAGTAATGTAATGGGAAAGCTCTTCTATCCAAACATTATAATGTTTCACAATTAAAGCAATTAGTTCCAAACCATGATGGTTGAACAGGTTTACCAATTCCTCATGAAACACTGAGCCGGCTTCAAGGCCGGTTGGGTACGAAGAGCGCCTGAGACCTTTAGGTACTATCCTCAATGAAAGGCATTCAGTAAAGTAAGCAACTTCAAGTTGCAACTTTTTAAGTTTGAATAGACAAGCGTCAAAAGTTTTTAATTTTGAGGAGATGGTATTTGATGCATCATTCAAACTATTAGTGTCGCTAGGTACAGTTCTATTGTTACTGACACCCAGCGTAGATGGTTTCGAAAAATTAAAACAATTGTTAAGCCAACCAGGTAAATTCATGTTATTAGCTTTACCTTCATTCTCAGAATTAGAACGTGAAGATGGTAGCAATAGTGCCTTGTCGGTATTCGTGACATCCTCATTTTGACCAACAGGAAAGGAGTGTATATTACCCGGTAGCTGGTCTCTTACTACAATGGGCAAAAGTGGTCCCGAATCAACCCTGCATTAGGTTCGATAACAGTAGGAGCATTAATTTCAGTTGGAGCTCACAAAAGAACTTGAGTCTGAAATCTGTTCAAACCAGACTGCCCTTGTACAAAAACATTACACTCAGGTTCAATCACGATACCGTCGTTATCAGTAGAAGCAGGAAGCTGAAGGCAGTCTGTAGTTTTCTTGCTGTCACCATAAGGGGCATGGACTGCTGAAACAATAAGCTCCGAACCCTTAACAGTGTTGTGCTGCCCTTTAATTAAATTAACAGCTGAGAAATAAACTTCCCGAAAATCACGATGTTCAGCATCAATCTTGTCGAGTCTACAGAACAGACTTTCAAGCTTACGATTGATTAAATCGAAGCAACTGCCCATGACCGGATTGCTAGATGTATCCAATAAGTCCCCGGCAGAAGTACTAGGTCTAAGAATTACAGGTGTTTCCTGTGGCACAAAAGAGTCAGTGTCCCTGCTCACACGCGTTGCCATATAGAACCAAGAAACCATAAAAGGCAGACAAACCAAGAAAAAACAAACGAAGTGAAGCAGCGACCGACAAATTTAATGAATGAATAAAATCTTTAAAAGCGCTTTTTCATCAGCGTTAATACCTGACTTCTTCAGAAATGACATACAATGGGTTAAGACAAACCATTTATAAATTTCAAATTAGGAGCCTGTTCTTACATAAGACGCTGAACCAACTTCATATACATTTAAAGGTACATGCTCAATTATGAAGCAAATCAATAAAATTCATAAAACTACAATTAAATCAACACAGGAAAGATATCGGAAAGGGTGTAAAATTAGAAAGTGTGTAAAATTATAAAACAATAAAGACAAGTACAAGAGTTGTGAATATCATCTTTTTAAACTTTCCAATTTCAAGAGGCTTGAAATTGAACACAAATCATTAATACCAGGATGGCTATATGCATTAAGCCTAATTTGCCAACCTAACTCAGCTTCTTCAAGTTTCAAATTTCTAGGACCCCCCCTGCTGTCACAGATGACCTGGTCAATGGCCAGAAACTTAAATGTGTGGCTATGGAAGACTGAAATATGTTTTGCTAGGGCATTGTCAAGTTTAAATTTTTTCATAGCATATGTGTGTTCATAAATTCGATCCCTGAGCCTTCTTTCGGTCTTACCGATGTAGAAGGCCGGACATAATGTGCACCTAGCTAAATAAATAACAAAAGAAGAGTTACAATTAAATTTATGTCTTATTTTGTAAGAAAAGCCATTTAAATTAAAATAAGACACTTCTTCCACGTACCTGCAATAGTTACAATTTTGGCACTTCCACATACCAGTGTTAAACACTGGTGAGGGCAAGCTACTCTCCAGAATCGCTTTGATGTTCCTCCCCTTCTTAAAAACAACCTTAGGTCTGATACCCAATATCATGACAAGGTCATTTTTTATACTAGGTTCCTTGATGATATCTTCATTTTGATTAACGTTAATGAGGTGACCAGCAAATCAGTCCTACACTATTTTAACAACACTACTAATTTTTTAGAGTTTACACACTCTTTTGTGACTGATAGTATAGTTTACCTTGATGTTTTGTTAAGTAAAAACACCAAGTACAATTGCTACACTGCAAAGATTTACCGTAAGAAGACCTATTCCAATACTTTCTTACATTTTACTAGTTGCCACCCTTTTTTTCAAAAGAGGTCGGTCATTAAAGGCCAACTAGTTAGGGCCTCTAGGATGGTCAGTTTAGATGACGACTTTAGTGAAGAATGTTTAGTACTTAAAAATATGTTTCTATTATGTGGATACCCTGAACGTCTTTTGGACAACTTAATAAAAGAAATATCAGATAAAAGAAGTCAGTTCATTTACAAACCATTGCTTCCGGGTAAAATACAAAACGTTTTACCGACAAAAAAAATACAGAAATGTAAACAATAATAGAATAGTCCAGACTAATTATATAGTAAAAACTGTGTATATACATTCTAGTGAACAGTGCAATGTACAATCAAACAGAGTGCAATGTGCAATGCATACATTAGTTTCTAAGATATGTAAATCTGCAGTCAATCTTGAGAGAGGATAAGAGACTCAGAAAGGAGATAGGTTAAGTGACATGTCTTGTGTTGAAATAGGACCCTCTGGCATTGATGGAGAAGTGCTTTTTGAATTGTACACTGAATTTGGAATAAGTGTTGATGTCCTTGATGTCAATGGTGACAGCTTGCCAAAGAGTAGGCACCTGAGATAAGAAAGAATGTGCAGCATGTGGAGTTGGGTTCTAGGGGGTAATGAGAGTTGCTGTAGCTTGTAAGTTGTGTCCTAGATTATATGAGGACATTTTTGCTAGTTTAAAGGCGAGTTAATTTGTGGAGTTGGAGTAGTTTCTAGAGTTGGAATCCTTAAAGGTTAGATCTTTGTTTTATGGGTGGTCATTTGGCTTTTTTTCTAGGGTGATACAATGATGTTCACTGAGAGGAAGTTTCTAATGAATTGGCAGATGCTGTTGAAGATAGTATGGAATGTGGCAATGTTGTTTTTTTTTTTTTTTTTGGAGGCAGAAACAAACATTGGGAGCCCATATTCAAGTTTAGAAAGCTTAACTCTTTTGCCATTGGATGCACTGGCTGTTTGGGATAGAAATGGGGAGATCTTTTGGGGCCAGATGAGAGAGTTTATTTTGGCTCTCACTTTGGCTATGTGGAAATGGAAGTTGTATGACTGATCAATTCATAGTCCTAGGTATTTGAAGGTGGAAGTTGTCTCTGTGGAATGGCTGTGTAGGCCAAAGATAGTTATAGAGTCAGGTTCTTGGTGAATTTTCTATGGAGTTCCAAAAAGCATAATTTTTGTCTTGGTTGGGTTAATAAGTAGTTTATGGTTTATAAGCCATCAATGGAGCTCATGTAAGTCTGACTGGAGCTTGTAGAAATTAGATACTTATGTCAGTTGCATGAAATGTGGAAGATGTATAAATATAGTTGCAAGTATAGAAAACCCTTAGAAGAACCTCACGTTGATCAGAATTGAATGCAGGAATGGTTAAGGAGAGGTGAATTCAAACCAAAAGATGAAAGGTTAATATTTGCGGCCCAAGATAGTGGGTTATGTACACAGTGTTTTTCAAAGTCCATTGAACATGTGGGTGAAACAGACAAATGTATGTTTTGTAAAACAGAATTAGAGACACATTTTTGATGGTTGTGACATACTAATGGCAGAAGGACTGTATACTAAAAAGCATAATAATGTGGCAGGACTGTTGCAATGTGGATTGTGCAAATATCATTATACTGAAGTGGCTGATAAACACTGGAAACATGAGCCACAAAGCATTATAGAAAAGTCTACTTCACATGGGATCAGCCATTACCAACAGTTCAAAAGATAGATGTGAGAAAAACAGATATGGTGGTCCATTAAAAAGAGACAAAAGTAGCATTGATTATTGAAAATCGCTACATCCAGTGACTTCAGTGCCTTGCATAGAGAGAGAGACATAAAGTCATAAAATATCAGGATATGCAGGCAGAAATTAGAACAACATGGAAGAAAGATACTCAGGCAGTTCCAATAGTAGTAGGAGCAATGGGGCTTATAAAAAATAATCTACAATTGTATTTAGATATGTTACCAATATATGTAACTCTGTTTGAATTGCAGAAGAAGTAATTAATGGGCACATTGTGGGTGCTGCAAAGAGCACTTTTAGCTGACATCAAAGATTAAAGCAAAATATGAACTTTAATCATACTTTGACTTAGGAATGAGGTACATTCCCGTCATGGTATTAGAAACCCAAAGGATTTGGGAAAATTAGAAAAAAATTATACCACTTAATTCTGAATTGAGGCCATTAATCCTAGGACTCACAGTACTGGGGTTTCTGAAAATTAATGATGTAGAAGTTGATGTACTGAAGCTCTGTGCATAAGGCTTCTGTCTTAATGGGGTCTGACTGTCTATGTTGATGTGTCAAGATGGCATCCTGTAAAGAAAATGGACTTTGCTGCTTGAAAATATGACTTTTCATAATTCATAGAAATACCAAAGGATAAACAATTGTCTAGCAAGTACTCACTAGCTTCAATGAGAAAAAATCTGGTCACAGCAGGAAGGACCAATCATCCAAATATGGGGAATATACAGATCCCTCTGTGTCTCAGATGTGCTTTGATTACTGCTATGCACTTGGTGAGCAACCAAGAAGCTGTACTAAGACAAAAGGGCAGGACTGTAAAATTGAAAATGATTGGTCCCTTACCCTAAGCAAAGTAAACTTCTGGATATCTTTGCTGTCTTGGTGTGAAGATAGAAATCCTGGAGATCTGTCAAGCAATTCCAATCATTTGTACTCAGACAGAACAAATTTGCTTGCTCTATGACCATTTTGAAGGGAACCTTGGTTTAGGCTTCTGGTGCCTGAAATGGGCCTGAGTTTGTTGTTATTCATTGGCACTGAAATGAGTCTTAAATAGATTCTGCATCATATCTGGTTCAGTGGAACTGCTTGATTGGCTGTTATTTTTTTTTCAAAAAGAGAGAGTTTCTGTTCTGGCCAGTTTCTTATTATATAGTGGAAAATTGAGAAGTGCCAGAGATTGTGGGCATGGGAATGGAAAATGTTATGATATAGCTAGTGGATATTATCTCTCTTACCCAGGAATCATACATGATCACCATCTAAACAGGCACATGGAGAGATAAATGCCCCTCAACTGTCTGCAGAGGGTTGAAGCTGGTCAGTCTCCAATATCTCTTCTTTAGCAACTTGGTCAGCATCCTTTGAAAGATGATGCCTCTGCAATGGAGTCCCTGTCCAAAGTAGAGTAAAAGGGGTGACTCTGGAGTTTCTGGATCTATAAGTATTTGGAACTCATTTGATATCTGAGAATTCTCAAATTGTATGCTTATAGCAGCCAGGGATTTGCATTTCATACCTTTGGTATCTCTATGAATTATGAAAAGTCAAGTTTTCTGCAATAGGTTCACTGACACAGTTGAACTGAACGAGGAGATATCATCATATGCAGCATTGATAAAGGACACCTTAAAGTTACCCACAAAGCCACAAAGGCAGATCCAGTCATAATGCCTCAAAGTAAAGCCCCTTGCTGCTCCATCTGCAGTGTTATGTAAAGCTGCATGGAGAGGTTGCCAATTGTCAACATCATACCCACTATAGCCTTTTTTCTAGTTTCTGGTGTTGGTAACCTATGCTAAGAACATAAAGCCTGCTCACTAAATCTCTTTGGAAGTAGTTCATGTGGGATGCATAATTCAACATTCACAGAGCAAAGGTATGTAAGGTGTATGCATGCTTCCTCATTATATTACTGCCTTGGACACTTTGTTGAATAGATCACAGCAGCTGCATCATCTACAGCTCATGTATGATGACTGTTGTTATGATCATGGCCAGTGCTGCCTATGCTTACAGGAACAGTGATTCTTGTCAGGTTTTCTTGGGATTATATCTGAAGAGACCATTTCCTGCCATGCCTTCCTGGTGACCAAGTCTATCAGAGTGTTGACAGTGTTAAACATCCATGAGGTAGAGGTTGCAAGATGATAGGACTCAAAATAGTAGGCCACGTTCCCATCCATTTCATCATTTCTAGGATCTGGCCAAATGTGCCATCTCGCAAAGGTTATCGTGGGGTTTGGATGTGGGACTCCATAGTGTAGGGCATTTGCCTTCTCTTACATGTCCTATTTTTGGGAACATTAAATATGAATCTGACTCAGCAGAGAACTCAGGACAAACTAGTGTAGGTTGATTGAGTCTAGCAGTTCTGCTATGACCTTGGAACACTTTAATAGTGAGCTATAGCACAGATTGTAAGGTGTCTCTGGTTTTAGCTGAACTGCTGCATGTTTCACAGGTGCTCTCTGGGGAGAGGCAGCCATTCTCTCCAACACATCCAAAGTCAACTCCAGATCCAGCAGTACAAGAGAGCTCTAACCAACAACCACATCTGCCCCTGATGAAGGGGATGTAAGTAGCACTGAGGAAGGAGCCCCAACATCAACAATCCTGAGGGCTTTTTAAGGAGCTGATAGGGACTTATGTATCAAAAGGCCAAAGACAGCCCCAAAGAACTAGTAGTGAGCAATTAATCTCAAGACTCAGCTGGAATTAATGTTTTGACACAGAGTGAAGTTGCTGTACAAACTCCTGTGCCAAGTCAGGGTGCTAGTCAGCTCCAGATGAAAATTATTCTGGTGAAGCTTTGTTTCCAAAACCACCAGTGCTGAAACATGTACCAGGCATAATGAGTAAGTAAGGGAGATGAAGGGCCAACCTGGTCTACCCTAGATACTGAGGGAGGTTGGATGACACCAGTCTCAGTCTTCTTCATTAAGAAGGCTGTAATCATGCACTCCTATTCTGTGTTGCTTGTGCTTCTGAATGATATGAGAGACTGGAATGAAGATGTTGAAGAAGGTCTAAAGTTAAAACATGGTCATTCTCTCTCCTCAGAATGCCAGATGAAAGAAGGTGTCAGAGCCTTGTCTGGAATTACTATCAGTTCCATCATAAGAGTAGCCTGAGGAGAAAGCTGTTTGTCTGTGAAAAAAGGCTGATTTGACTCCAGCCTCTGTGGTTTTGGATCAAGCATCATCAGTTTTCATTTTCTTAAACTCAAGATTCCTTTTTTGTTTCTTTTAGCTTTGCACAGGAACAATCCATTGAGAATAGAGCATGTTAGAGGGAGCAGCCAGTGATGAACAAGGCCCAAAATTACAGTAATGGTTTGTTACAAAGAGTACAATTGAGTAATCTGTTCAGATAAGTGACACGTTTAAATTTTGTCATAGCAGAAAATGTTTTCTTTAAAGAATAACTGTCTTGAGTGTTAACAGTTTCCAAAAATAATCATAGTACTTCATATATAACATATCTAAAGCATTACACAGTTATTACTGCTAAAAATGTTAAATATATTTATTGACCGAATAATTCCAAAATGTTGACTATGTGCATCTATAGTGCACATATCAGTACTCTGCATTTTCACAGAGAAGATTTGCTCTCTTTAGAGAGGCTAATGTGAGGATAGATGTTGTAGAGCTATTATGAATATTTGGTACTTTTCCGTTAAACCCCTACCATGCGTCTCACCGTATTCGTCAAAGACAAGGAAAACTCAAAGATCTGTGACACATAGAGATGAATAGACTTTCAGAAGGACCTCCAAAAGATGTAATTGCTACTACAAATTACTGCAAACAGTACCAATGAGTAGGAAGGACAGAATGTATTCCGCGGTGATTACCCTGTTATTAGTAGATCATTTGCTGTGGTGTGCTATCACGGATTCACTTCATAACACTGAAACCTCAAAACACTGAAAATGAGAAAACTTCATAATATAGAAGACCAAAACACTGAAACTTCTAAACACTGAAAACTCAAAACACTGAAACTCAAAACACTGAAAAAATATATCATACATATACTGAGTTTAAACAACATAAATCTTAGCACTTTCCATCAAGTCTAAGCACCCCCCATGCAGCCTCCCACACCTCCTGCTACTTAAATATATCAACTCCAAGATTGCACTTAGTGCAGTGAACTTGGTGGAAAGTGTTATGATTTATGTTGTTTAAATTCAGTATATGTATGATATGTGTTTTCAGTGTTTTGAGTTTCAGTGTTTTGAGTTTTCAAGATTTTGAAGTTTCAGAGTTTTGGTTTCAGTGTTTCGAGTTTCAGTGTTTTGAGCTTTTAGTGTTATGAAGTGAATCCACTATCACACCACTGTGTCAGTACAAAGATCGGTGCCACATGTTTTGTTCATTTCTTGTGTGATCCTATTAAGCTGGGTTGTGCTTGCAAACAGTCCACTAGAATCCATGCATTACCCTGGTAAATAAAATATAAATAAATACTGAACCGCAATCCAGTTTAGGGAATGCATGTTCAGGTTTCACCACTTCATAGCAATCTAGATGCTTGTTTTTAGATGCCACCAAGTTGTTTATTGTAACAAAGATAACATTTACATGTAGATTATCTATTTCCATAGGAAAATATTCCAAGTACATCTCTCTTGAGGAGTTGAATTTTGTGACTTGGAAAAACTAGGAACTGCTGGATGCTACATGAGATGGGGTATATGAGAAACATTTGTTTAAATATTGCATACTGAAAAAATTGGCAGTGAAATATTTTCATGCGCAAAATTAAAACCAATGTTATAAACAGTCTTCAGAACTGTCATATGTATCTTTTCTGTGCATTAAAAAAATGTAATGTAATCTTTATTCTCCAGAACAATCAAGTAACTCACTCTGAAATAGTAGCAGGTATACAGCGAGACGCATGGTAGGGGTTTAATGGAAAAGTACCGAATATTTACTGTGAATATATAACATGGCATTGAAAATTTAAGATAAATCTATAAATTGCTTTTGGAAGAAATACTATTTTCCATAATACACTGAGTCTAATTCCAATGAAGAGTGTATTTGTGATGAGAGGATTCGATACAGCAACAGCATGCTGCTATTTTGTAAAGAACAAAATGTTGCTGCTTCCTGGCATTATTAACGCTGCCATTCGACATTACTAGGTAACCGGAGGCATGGATCATGGCAATCTCCTTTGATTCTTTCAGTTTTTATTTACCAGGTTACTTGATTTCTCTTGCTTTCTGCTTTTTCTTCATGATGAGGCAAGTATTAATTCCTATCTGCAAGGAGCTTAAACACTCTTCTCCTGAAATCGGGATTTGTTTTATCACTAATGTCAAATGTTGAACAACTCAGTCAAAAGACACATTGCTATATAATGAACAGTGTCTAACATAAAGCTAATCACTAAAGCTTCAAATGCAATTATCAGCCACAAAATTTATGGATAACATCATGTCTCCAATAATGCATACCATGGAGAAAATGTTCTGGTGTTTAAACTGCATGTTTCTGCTTTCTTCTATGATGCATGAAATCCTCATTTCAATGATCATTTTTTTCTGTATTCAACATCAGTTCCTCCCATATTACAATTCATCTCTGAGTCATTGGCAGTCTTGTGCAGTACTACCAAAACTGTCCAGTAGATAACACCAGCTATCAAACTACTAATAAAAAATGACAGATGGAGAACCCTCAGTATTTTTCCTGAAAGCACACAAATGCTAAGGCATTGTGTACCATGCATTTAGCAACTCTACACCATTTTCCTTCCTTGTGATTTCATTTATGATAAGTTAGAAAAAGATGCAACAATATGCTCACTTCCAATATTTTGGTTGTCGTCTTGCACTTCCTGATGCATTAAGGCTATAGTAAGCATGAAATGAAGAAAGATGGCTATCTAATTTACAGTCCATTGATCACTCAGTAAAAAGATAACTTATATAACGTTAGAAGTCAGGTTCAATCTCCTGATATTACCACTCCTTTCAGTACCAGTTACTACAAAAATGAAAAAGAAAACCCATAGTAATCTGTTCACCAAAATCCTAATCCTACCAAATACCCAGGGTCCACAGCCCATCCATATTTCGAATTATTTTATTTTCTACCTGCTTTATGTTGGTTTAATTTATAGCTTATGCTAGTTTATAGAGGGAAAACATGCCTTTCTCATTAGTTTTATTTCTTTGTAAAATAAATAAACAAGACAAGACAATATTAAATTTACTAAGGGCCTCATCAGAATGCAGATCGCTGAGCCCATTTTTAATTCTTGCTTCTGTAATTACTTTTCTTACAACACTTTAGTAATGGAAATTATCTGAGCTGAGATACTTAGAAACTGTATACACAATATAACAGTAGAGAAGCACCATGCACCTTTATAAATCAGAGCCTTAAAGCAGTAGTTGCCACGGTAGTACTTTTCTTACTGAAGGTATGACCTTCTACTTTTCATTATATCATATAAACCGAATGCACATGGTAAAATATCGAACTATTCTGCAGCAATCACAAGGACTAGTCTGAAACTTTTTCGATATGGAACTGTGGCACAGGAGGAAGTATCTGAAGTTATGGGTTCATAGGTTCATTGGAGGATACTAGGCTAATGGTCCTAGAGCTCTTGCAAGCCTAGCCATATTTATCCCAATTTGCACCATTTTTTGGTGGTTAGGTAATTAAAGTTCACAGAGGTAAGGGTCTATGGTAGTTAATATCAACTTCCCATGTCCAGGAGGGACATGGGTGTCACCCCAGAGTGAGTTTGTGGTCACCAATCCATTGATCTAGGTTGCATTTGAAGAGGGTCAATGAGGGGCTCTGTTTCATGTGAATTGGAAGCTTGTTCCAGAGATGTGGCAGTCTCTGGGAGATGCATTTATCTCTCCAGCATGACCTGTTCGTGTCAGAGGCTAGGTGAAGATCCCTGGAGCAAGTGACCCTCATGCAGTTTGACTTACAAATGTGTAGCATTTCCATCAGCGCCAGTTCAGAGACTGCCAGTTAAGCCAGGCACAGGTCACTGCATAGCAACCTATAGGAGATAGAGTACAGTGACAGGGCTTTCAGTCATTCTACATAAGATTTGTTTGATGTACCCTGTAATTTCTTGGTGAAAAAACTCTGGTCTTTCCAGTTGTTGTAGGTGTCTGGTGAGGTACATGCAAAAAGCAGCATTGTATTCAATTATTGGTCTGAAGAAGGCTAAGTTTAATGGAATTATAACATCCTGAGATCTGTATGTGATGCCTTTACTTAAAAGATATGCAACACAGAAGGATTTCCTTACTACTGTGGATACATGGTGGTCAAAGTTCTGATTGCTATCAACCTGAGTACCCAGATCACAGACCACTGGGTCTATACTTAGGAGGTGCTGTCTATAATGTTATTAGAAGGGATGTCAGCTTTTTGACAGGGAATAATAATAATAATGCATTTTTTTTTGCATTTAACATTAATGTTTGGCTTTGGCACCAGTAATTTGCCTGTGTGAACCCTGTCTGCAGTATTTTAACATCACTGGGGGACTCAATGATTGCTCCAAATTTACAACTGTCAGTAAACTTTGTCAGCCACAGGCTATCCACATTTTCCCAGACTTCTGAAAAATAAATTCTGAACAGTAAGGGGCCAAGCATAGTGGTATGCCACTGGTGACTGGTCTTTTGCTAGAGGTGAAGTCACCTACTTTGACAGTATGTGTCCTGTCAGTGAGCTAGTTGGCTACCCATTTGATAATGTAGGGGGTTATTCATAATTGGGCGAGTTTCTGTGGGATACCTAAGTGGGGGATTATGTCAAATGCTTTGGCTATGTCAAGATAGGTGGTATCCACTGTCTTTCCCTCATTCAGGGCCTTGGTGACTTTCTCAAAGAAGTCAACCATGTTTAAAATGCATGATCTACCTTTAATATTCAGATGCTATTAGTATTTAAAACTTCATTTTCTATTTTAATCATATCTGGTTTTCCTTTATCAAAAGGTGTTTGGTGGGTAGGCACTAGGGTTAGGATAAAGGAAATAAATGAATGTTATTTTATTCTTTATTCTATTTTTCCTTTACAAGGAATATTTTTTGATTTGATTAAATACTCAAACATTGCTCAGTATAAGTGGGTCTTTTTCATCTCTTGTAGGCACTGGTTTACGTATTGTTGGGACTTCACTCTATGTTTTTTTTTTTTTTTTTTTTTAACAGCATCAATATTACTTGTTTGCCTTAAATATGTCAGTTGATATATCAGTGGATTCCTGGAATGTTAGAGGTGTCCAAAATAAAACAAAAAAGTCATTATTGTTTCATTTGATTTTCAAGTCACAGGCTGATATTTGTTTTATACAAGAGTCTCATATCCCTCGACTTGATTGGGCCAAAGAGAAAAATAAAAAATGGATTAAGAGGATTGTAGCTGCAGGGGACTCATCTAATTCCAGACGAGTAGCCATAATTATTAAACAAAAATTCATGGGGATCATAATTGATGAGAAATTTGATAATGAGGGTAGATGGTGTTTGTTTACCGCTTCTATTCATAGTCTAGACAAACCTCTTCTAGTTCTAAATATATATGGTCCATGTAGTCTACAATATCTGTTTATTTTAAAAATTTACAATATTCTCACATCATATAAAGATCATTATATTATAGTTGGAGGAGATTGGAATGCAGTGATAAATCCAGAAATTGATCGTTCTCGATCCACTGCTTCCTATAACTATCAATCTACTCAGGCTCTTAACGATTTAATGTTAGAGCATGGATTGGTTGATCCATTACATTCTGTCAAATTCTCAAGTAGGAATGATATTTATACCTATTACTCCAAGTGTTATCGATCATGGTCTAGACTGGATTTTTTTCTAATCTCCGAATCTATCTCAAAATATATTCTAGATTTTACTATTGAACCTAGATTTTTTTCTGACCATTCAAGAATCTTATTAAAACTGGGCATAAATACTAATATTAAAAATAATTTCAATTCAAATAAATGGTCTTTAAATAATAATTTACTACTCAATGAAGAAATTTGTAAACAATGCTCTGAAATTATTCAGGAAATGGAGGGTAATCCAGAGTCATCGGATATCCCTTATGACATACAATGGGGTGCATGTAAAGCTAGACTGAGAGGATTACTTATCAGTAAAGTGGCCTATCTCAAAAAACAGTACTTTAGAAAAGAGAAGTTCTTAAAATATAGAATTCTATCTTTGGAAAATCAACTTAGAAGGAACTATGATTCCAATTTAGAAAAGAAGATTCTTGAATGCCAGAAAGACCTAATTATGCTTCATCAAAATAGCCTCTCTTTAGTTGAACAAAAACTACTAGCCTCATACTCAGAATGGGCCCAGGTCCCTTCCAAGCTATTAGCTAGAATTATTAAAAATAATTTTGACAGACCAAAAATTTCTTCCTTGTTTTATAACAATAAATTATACAACACAGATGAAGAAATTATTCAGCTCTTTACTTTACTTTATACGGATTTATACTCAAATTCTTCTAATTTTGTTAATGATAATTTTATAAAAACTTTTTTAAATTCTTTACATTTCCCTAAATTAAATGATGACCAACAAAGATTGCTTTCTACTCCTATTTCTATGCAAGAGATATCGGATTCTATTGATAATCTTAAGTCTGGCAAATCTCCTGGTCCAGATGGTTTTACTTCGGAATTTTTCAAAACTTTTAAATCACTGATTCTTCCTTTTCTTTTTAAGGTATATAATTATATTAGATTAAATGATATTTCAGACATTCATTGGAATACATCTAAAACTATTTTAATTCTGAAAAATAACAAAGAAAAATCAGACCCAGTTAATTATAGACCCATATCCTTAATAAATCTTGATATTAAAATCTTATCATCTATTCTGGCGGGTAGATTGAAACAGATTTTACCCTCAATTATTTCTCAAGATCAATCTGGTTTTATGTCCCATAGACATGCTTGGGATAATATATTATCTCTAGAGTCTATCATTCATATTACTAAAAATGATACAAACCCAATATATGCTCTGACTGTTGATGCTTCTAATGCTTTTGACAGAGTCTGTTGGAATTTTCTTTTTCAAACTATGCTTTGTTTTAATATTCCTATATTTTTTATTAACTTAATAAAAATATTGTATAAAGATATGTTTACCAGACTTTACATCAATGGTCACTTTTCTTCTCCAATAAAGATCACTAGAGGTACGAGACAAGGATGTCCATTATCCCCTTTTCTTTTCAACATTTACCTAGAACCTCTATTGCTGTACATTATTCAGAACACTTTTCATAATGTTCCTAGAATTATTAACACAAAAATTTATTTCTCAGCCTTTGCTGATGACCTAGTAATCTATTTTCAAACTCCATTATCTGACTTTAGGAAATTAACAAATTCTATTGATTACTTCTCATCTGTTTCGAACTATCTTTTAAACTCCTCTAAAACTTATATATTTCCTTTAAATCATTCAGTCCATAAACCACTCCTGTTTTTTGATAATCAAATTCAGTTTACTTTTAGTATAAAGGACTTAGGTATCAGTTTAGAACACAATAATAAATCTTCTTTTCAAAATAACTTAAACAAAGTTTGGAACTCAATTTTATCTGATATAAACAGATGGGAACATCTAAATCTCTCACTTTTATCAAAGGCTGCTATAATTAAAATGAACATTTTACCTAGATTCCTTTACCATTTCTTTTCTTCGGATCAGATAGTTCCTAAGTCTTTCTTTGAATCTGTAAATAAAGTTTTAGCTAAATTTTTATGGTTCCCCAAATCGGTTAGAATTTTCTATTCCAGATTATCAATTTCTAAGGATAAAGGTGGTCTAGGTCTTCCTAACTTATATCTTTACTATCTGATTGTCACATCTAATAAACTTTTCACTATTTCTAATTTCACGAATAATTCTCACATCAATCATTCTTTATGGATAAAAATATGGTATAATTACATCATTTCTAAAAATATAAACCCAGAAGCTATTCCTTTTGTTTCTTTGGACACCATATCTACTAAAAATCTCTCTATATTCATTAAACACAAGATTAAAGCCTTTCAAACTTTACTTAAACTATGTAATCTAGACAAGATATCTCACTATATTCAACCAATTCATCTAAACCCTAATATATTGATAGATAATACTCCTTTTAACCTTACACATTATCCTCTAATAAAGAATTTAAAAGTTGGAGATGTTTTAAAACATTTAGACTTATCCCTAACTGATTGGCGTAGGATTTTGAAAGTTAAATGGAATTATTCGTCAATTCTTCGTCAACTAAGGGAAACAATTAAAAGTAGGTTTCCATTTATAGATCCTACAGAATACCAAATGAATAATCTCAACACGATTATAAATTCTTTATCTTTATCACATAAAATGTTATCAAATTCTTACAAGTTGAAGAAGAGTTTAATGATGGATCACAATTGCCTTTTGTCTAATGTCTGGTTAAAGCATAATCCCCAAATATCTGAGTTTCAGAAACTCCTGGCTATCAGATATACAAAGGATTGTACCCCTTTTAAAAAAACTTTTATACACACAATTAATGATTAACAATGATGCCTACTTTACTCCGTACAAATTAAATACATTTAACCCAAGTAAATCTTCATCTTGTCCTTGTTGTCATCACTCCCAGGCAGATCTCCTCCATATTTTATGGTATTGTAGTTTTTCTCATAGAATGTGGATGTCTCTGAAAGTCAGACTACAAAAAATGGGTTATCATAAATCTACATTATCCTGGGAATTTGCCATTCTTCATATTCCATTAACTCATTTCTCAAAATTAGATACTCATGTGATTATTTTTATTTGCTCACTATTAAAATTGTACATAACCCAAAATTGGCTTGATCGTACCAAACTAAATTGGGTTGCTTTTCAGAAAATGGCGTATTTATATATTGATGCTCAGAAAAACATAGTCAGAAGTCCAAAAAAAATGACTTTTAAAAAATTAATGTTAGTAAAAGTTTTAAATATTATCAATGATTAGTGCCTCATATTCTTCATTCAACTTGTGTTAATTGCATAAATATTCTTTTTCTCATGTCAGGTTTCTCTCTTCTTATTGTTTTTCAGTTAAGCCTAACTTGTACATAGTGTATATATTTTTGTAACGTTTGTGTTATTACTATTGTATTTAATTTTTCTGAAAAAGTTGTTTTCTTTAATGTTGTATTTTTGCTTATTCAAACATATTTTTCTCATGTACAACACTCTTATTGTCTTGTTATATATACCTAATAAAAAGTTTTTTGAGAAAAAAAAATGATCTACCTTTAATGAATCCACACAGGGTTTGGTCCAGAGGGTGAAGATTACCTATATCCTTGTTAATACATTCCATGATTCTTTTCATCATCTTGCAGATAAGGCTAGTCAAGTTTGTCGGCCTATAATTCCAAGGGTTGGTTGATGGTCATCCTTTGTGAAGAGGGATTACTGTTGCTGTCTTCCATTCTATCAGAACATAGACAGTTCACAGGTTGTGGTAAACAGGAATCCAAGAGGGTTTGCTAGGTATGTTTTAAGTTGTTTAAAAGGCAAACTGGGATGATGTCTGGTTCCATTTATGCCAAGTATTTGGCCTTGGAAAGTGCTAAATTGACCTGCTGTCTTGAGATAATAGACTGAGGAATGGTGACAGGTATACTTTGGGAGATGACTGGAGGGATGGGGGATGAAGTTTGCTCCAAGTCTGTCAGCTAGCAGGTTGGCTATTACCTCCAGTTGCATACAGGTTGATCCATCCACAGCCAGTTCAGTGCATAGCTGAGTACTCTATTTTAGATTTTGAATGTAGCTAAAGAATGCCTTGTGATGATCCTTAGCTAGGGAGGCTATTTTTACTTCATAATTAGCTTTGGATGACTTGACAAGAATTTGTTTATTTAAGCTACAGAGGGATTTTTTTCCTCTGCTGAGTCAGTTGCCTCTTGTTCTTGGACATTACTATTTTTTTTCTCTTGTATATCCTATTTAGACTAGGGAGTCACCAGGGTAGCTTGTTTTTTTCGGCAAGACCAAATTTTAATCTGGGCAGTACAGCCAATTCTATACAACCGCTTAAGTGGTTATACAGGGCATGGGTGTACAACTCTACATAGGAGTCCATGTTATCTGTGTTTGAGGGAGCTTTGATACTTCTTATACCATCACTTAGTAAGAGTTAATTTGTCTTTGAAAAAGATCTTGAATGTTTTTGAGCTTGATGGGGTATCTGGCCTTATAATTACATTGAACTAGACTGATATATGATGCAATCTTATCAGGGAAGACATCATATGGGGGGTGCAATGCTTTCCCATGTTAGAGGGTACTATGTCTCTTGTGGGAGCGCTGACTAGCTGTTCCAGAGCATTTGCACTGACAAAGTCTAAGAACCTCTGAGCCAGCATGTATGTGGTCATTATACTTCCCATTCGATGGTAGGATAATTAAAATCACCCACAAGTAAGGTGTTGGAAGTGACTCCAGTAAGCCCATCTATATGGCATACTTTTCCTGTTTCATGGTAGGGGACCTATAGTTAGCTAAGATGTGGTAGTGGGCTTTGCCTGTAATTAATTGCACATGGAGTAGCTCAACAGAGTCATACTGTTTGACCAGTCTCAAGGTGTATTTATCCTTAATGAAGATGGATACACCTCCTCCGTTGTTTTTTTTCATGCTCAGTTTGCGACATGAATGTATGGAACACATTGCATCCCTGTAGAGCCTGGATGCTTTCCATGCCTTTGGACCATTTTTCGGTGATTGCACAGATGTCAGCATCTTCCAAAATGAGGAATGCTTCCAGGGAGTGCAGTTTCTTGTTTAGACTCCTAGCATTAAGTAGAAGTACCTTGAGTTTATCTAAAGAGGATTTTGTTATTTTGGGAGATTGTTTTTTTTAACACTGTCTAAAAAAGGCACACTAGGGGCAGCTAATGCCTTTGCCAGTATCCATAAGTCTATAGGAGACAGGTGCAGACCATCTCTGGCAAAGCAGCATAGTCTGTCGACAGTGCCGTCCCAGGTTACAGATATTGGATTCCCTTGGGCAGACACCAGAAGCTAAGCCAATTGTTAAAGTCAATCACATTTTGGTTGTATTGTGGCATCATCCTTGGAGAAGCTAGAATGCTGCTTAAAGCTAGTATTTTTCATACCTGTGACACATAATCTGAGAACTCAATCATGTCTCTCTTCATATAGTCCATTGAGGTACATCTCAAGTCATTTACTTCCAGATGGACCTAGATGGAATCATACAAGTACTTGTGGCTGAGTGACTTGAATGCTTCAGTGACTTGATAGATCCTGGCACCTAACAGGCAGCTAACTGTAACCTGCTCCTTATCCAGCCTGGTGAGGGAACATCAGTATGTCTCATAATGGAATCAACTAAGACCAATACATTAGTTTTTGTGGTGTCATGCCTTATGGACTTATTTGTTGAAACACTGGTGTGTGTATTATTATGTGTTATGGATGTGTTTTGCATTGTTATGTGTGTAAGTGGTTTCTGTTTGAGAGTCCTCTGATCTTTTGGTAAGTTACTAGTGAGTACCTCTACATATGTAGGTTTATGTGTTGTGTCCTTATTTAGTGTAGGAAGTGTGTGTGTGTGTGTGTGTGTGTGTGTGTGTGTGTGTGTGTGTGTGTGTGTGTGTGTGTGTGTGTGTGTGTGTGTCCTGATAACCTGTTTAGCATTCAATTTGTCCTTATGTGATAGTCCTGCCTATAATTTCATAATATAACTACATCTCTCACATAAAGTATTTATTTGTTTCAGGAGTAAGTGGCTGTCAGTATACATGAGACAACTACGACATTGCCTCAGGATGCCCAAGTCTATTAGGCTGGCCTTTGAGATGATGGGAAACTGCCAGTCCATGATAGCAGGCTCTTACTGTATGCTTTATTAGGGAGGGGAATGGGTTAATTTGACAGGACTGTACTGGTAGTGCCAAGACTACAAGCGGGACCTATACTTTGTGTAGGCCAAGGTTGATCAATAAGGCGACATTGTTCAGTGTGCCTCTGAATTGTTCCTAGAGCAGCAGAAGAGCGCGTCACTTCATAGATGTGAATTTCTGGTTTACATTTCATCAGATGGGACACTCATGATCTAGGGCATAGAAGTGTGTCTTCTTTAAAATCCTCAAAATGTCTTCTTCTTCTGACTGGATCTAATGTCACTGGGTTGGATGAAGGGATCACAAGGAGAGATGTGATAGTCTGCATTGCACTATACCGTATAACAACAGACAAGTAACCTGCATAATTAAAAATCAGTTTGGTTCTTATTGTTAAATATATGAGCTATACTTTTTTTGAGTGGAGCTGTACCATGGATGGTGGTGGTGGTGAGGAGGTCCTGGCTGGAGCTGTGACAATTTGCACTGAAGAAGTAACACCATTTTAAAACAGTTCCAGAAGACAGTAGCAGCATTTGTTACTGCTCTTTCTTGATGGCAGCTGTGACATAACAATGGATTTTATCAGATGGAGAGTTGTTTCTATAAGATGCTATACTCATGATAGCAATTAGCCACTATGTTTTAGCTATATACTTACTGTTGTGTTGGATTTTAAATATACCATATCTGTTAAAGAGGCTGTGATGATGTTGTAGTGAAAATTAATGGAGTGATGTGCAAATATTAAATATGTCTTAATAATCAGAAGATATATTTTTATGCCAAGATCAGTTAAGTTAATATTGATGGATATCATATTAATTAAAAAAAAGAGATTTTAATTTCAGAGTCTGGTGGATTATTATGTTGATTTGGGTTGGAAATTGTTCTGAATTAATTAAATGAGAAAAAGATTTTGGCAGAGCTAAACTGTTCTGAGAAGAAAAATGAATATTTTATCCAGTGAATGTGTGCAAGGATTTTATATATTGTGTGTGTGTGTGTGTGTGTGTGTGTGTGTGTGTGTGTGTGTGTGTGTGTGTGTGTGTGTGTGTGCGTGTGCGTGTGCGTGTGCGTGTGTGTGTGTGTGTGTGTGTGTGAAGACTAATATAGGATACACTGTCCAATTATTTTTTGATTTTTTTTTTTTTGAAAAAGTGAAGAGATGTTTCTTATATCACTTCACCTTTTTATCTAGCCATGCTTGTTTTTCTTTTCCACATTATGCTGAGGTGGAAGTTAACATATTTTAAGATGGGGATTTGGGGACTATGGGGTCTACATCTCTTCACATAAGGGATGTGTGTGTATGTGGGGGGGGGGGTCTCCTGCACAACCATTGTTGTAAGGAATTGAACGGCCTTGTTCTTCAACGCAGCTAAAACACTGTATTTGTTTATTAATTATTTATTTAGGAAGTTGTTTGGATGGTGTGGGTGCTGATTAACAAAACACAATTATCAAAATTGTTTTAGTGAGGGCTAACAATAAACCACCTTATCCCTCACAATTCTGCAAATCTAAATATGTTATGTGTGTGACAACGCAAATAAAAAAGAAACTCCAAATTATACAACTCTTCAACCACACAACACCTACATTTAAACAAAGTTAAGTAGATAACAACATACATGCTAGATGGCATTGCATGAATGATATTGCACAAGTCATACATAAGTTATATCTCAACCTCTTAGCACAATAATACTGGGCAAAGCCAAAAATAATGTGTTTGTGTGTGTGTGTGTGTGGGGGGGCAAAACCACTAAATCAAGGACATATATTAAATATAGCTTTACTAAAATTGCTAGAATAACTGGCTTTGTAGTGGCATGCATTGTCTGAAGGATATGAAGCCTGAAATTCAAATGTCTGTCATTGTTTAGTGACTTCTGTTTTCAATGTTTTACAAGAAAAGCACAATTTTATGAAGAAGTACACCAAAATATTGAAGCAACAATGGCCATTCTGTGAATTTCTGGACAGCTGAGTGGTATGGTTGCACAATCTTTATAATGGCTTGTAACATGTCTACATTAATCATGATTCTGAGACAAACTCTTCTAAATTTAACAAGGTAGTTTTGCAACTTCTTCCCATATAAATGTCAAGGGCATTAATCCATTATGCATTGCAGTAATATAACTAAAAATTAAGCCACATATAAATTGTCTATTTAAACAATTGTGGCAAATCCCTGTACTGCAAAAGTTGTCAGTCTAAACCCTATATTGTGGCAGCTCTCAGTTTCCCAGTTTACCACTTGGCTATCTCTGCAATCTCTCTATTCCACTCAGTCTTGTCTGTCAGAGAAAAAAATCTTTTGCATATTGATTTTCATTGATTATGCCATCTGTTCATAGGTGTGAGTGTGTGTGTGCGTGTCCCTTCTGTGGATGGTTGGGCACCGGGCTGGCACCTTGGCACCGTAAAACTCCACTGCCAATCATGAGCAGACAGGTGATCCGCTATGGCAACCCCTAACCGGGAAAAAGCCAAAAGAAGAAGAAGGAGAAAAAGATTCCGTCTGTTCATGACAAGTCATATAACAAGTATAAAATTAGTAAATAAAAGAAACAAGTTTGCTACTTTTCTTTTTTTGGTTAAATATTTTTTTATTGATTTTACAAAATGAATGTAATTTCAGAACTTTGCAATATAAAACAAATTACAGAAGTTTAAAACTATATACAGTCAACAACTATAAAATTTAAGCAAACTATTTACAAAGGAGTCTAAGTTTAAAAGATATTACACATTTTTACATTTAAAACTTCATTCCATTAGGTATTAGTCATCTCTCTCTCCATTATTTTGTTCACTTTCTTCTAAGAGTTGCAATAAGATGTGGTTCTTTTTGTTCTCATTCTAATGGTTCACATTTCCATTCAAGATACATTGAATACAAAGTTTTTGTATTCTTTAAATGTGGGTAGTTTGCTACTTTTCATATTTTATTTGTCTGAAGCTAGTTTCAGGCAGGCTACTATTCTTTTTACCAGCATATATATTCTTTTACAAACCTAATGCAATATATATATGTAAGAGACTATTCAATACCATAGTTTGCTGAGATTCCTATAATCTGCTGCAGTCAGTAAATTTTTGAAGGCTGTATCTACTTTTGATAAGGCATTCTTCTCCCAGCATGCAGTCTGCAGCAATGCACTGCTAGATGTGGGAAACACCACAACAGGATGCACCTTTGGTGCTTGCTGCCTGAGTAACTAGGTCATGTTTTTCTACCCTAAGTGGTATTTAGAATGCAAACAAGCTAGTTATGATGGAAATCATGCTGATCTTTCCACTATTAATCTGTGAAGCAGCCAGTGGAAAATGCTTTGTTGTCTTACAGAGGAGTCATTCTAAATGTCTGTACACATTTTCTTTTCTATCACTGTCTCTTGAAATTCTCCAATGATCTGTAGAATGTTTCTCCATCTGTTTTTATTGTTTTTCTCCCCATCATTTCTGTCTACAGAATATAAACTCATCATCTTTGAAATAACTCGCTGCCATGACTACAGTGATCCTTTCTAGATACTTTCTTTGTTAAATTTCTTACAAATGGGTAAATATTTTAGCAGATTTGAATTCTATATAGGATACCAAGATACACTTTGATTAATTAATGCATTCTCATAACAGATTCTTTTGATTTCAGCACTAAGAGAAACCATGTTTTGCAGTGGTTGTATGTAAAATCTAAAACACTCAATGTTCTTAATGAAGTTACATATCTTTTATTTTAATCAAGATAACACAAAGCTTTTTGTTTCATTAATGTATTCTAAAGACTTACAAAATGTATGCCGGTGGCTTGATTAAACAAAAAGGGAAAAGGGTGACACAGACAGACGATTCAGTAAAAGGTATAGCTTTACTTTTAATCTGTGCTGAATGCATGTATAATATAAAACCTTTATATGCTGCTCATTTGATGTATCTAATGTCTAGAAGTCAGTACTCATATAAGTATCACTATGTTTGTAGTGTCATGTAATAAGTTACTCATTGCTAAGATAAAAATAGTTTATAACAGTACATTGTCATTAAAGTATTAGCTATCAGTACTTTTCCTAGCTTTAAATTGTGAATCAGGTCACAGGAGGCACTGAAATTGCTACTGAAAGAAGCTTTGGAAGTATATTTTTCAATGATTTCAAATATGTTGTAAGTATTTGGAAAATGCAAAGCATATAGGTGCTTAGCGATACCTCTCATCCTCCTAGTTCAAGAAATCTCGACAAAGCCTAAAATTATGGGGACAAGGGCCCAAAAGTAGGGACAGATTATTCTTATAAACTAAGAAAGTTTGTAGAATAACAGGATTTGTGTTAGCATGCATTTTATAAAGGATATGAAGTCTGAACCTCAAATGTATGTCATGATTGAATGACTTCAGTCCTTGGTAATTTGTCAAAAAAAACCACAAATTTTATGAGGAAAAGACCAAAAATGTGAAGCAAATATCCAGACATTTTGCGAAAATCTGGACAGTTGAATGGTATGAGTTTATCAGTGATGCTTGCATACTGAATACATAATTTTTGATATTTTGTGACAATATTTACTTACTATTTTGAATGCAGCTGTGCACATTTGTGAATAGAAAAACATAAAAATAAAACAGAATAAAGAAAATCAATAGTTGGGAGAGCACTTCTGATTGTTATAGCTAATTCATACAATGATGTTTGTCTTTGTCCCTACCACACCATCTTCAACATATCCCTAACTATTGGCAATCTTCACAAGCTGCAAAAAGACTCTCCCCCAGAATTACTAAATTTCCATGCAGGACTAGCTTAGTCCTGCATGGAAGTGACCATTTAGGAGCAGGATGGCAGCGCGCCATACATATTAATAAGGCGTGTAGCCCGAGCTCCTAGACTTACATGGAGTGTGTAAGAGTGCAGGAGGGGTGTCTGAAAGCAGAGCTCCCGGAATAAACATGCCCTTGCAATGTAGAACACTACAAAGGGGTATGCAATGAGCGAGACCGCTCACAGGTGACCGCATATCCCCACCAACAGTCCCCCTTGTGTATAACAGCAACAGAATGTAGTAATAAAATGAAGAAACCCTATTTTTTTTTTTTTTTTGGGAAAAATCTGATTGAAGCTAATCATAGGTGCGTAGGTGTGCCCATTGCTTAGCTATGGTTAAAGCAGCTTAAAAGGCTGAAGAGGATAAAAAGGAAGATATATGCAGCTGACACAGCAAAGCAACAGTGTAGTGGGCAGAGCATTTGTCTAACGAGCAGGCATTCCCGGTTTGAGTCCCACTACAGCACATTTCAATTTTTATTTTATTTATTTATATTTGTTGACCGGGAGTGTCCGACTGGATGTAGGTCCATTTTCAGCGGAGGCCCGGGGAGAAAAGCTCCACAGTTAAAATAAACAGACAGTAGTTACATCGGATAACATAGAGATTAACAATTTACATAGCAATTACTAACAACATATTTACAGATGAAGAACATAGTACATCAGTAGACAACTAGAATCTTTATCTGTGAAGTACATAACAGACATTAACAAATGTTAAAATAAGAAGTTCCTGCTGTATAAGTACTAGGCTTATCAGCATCTGAGCTTGCTATAATCAAGGTAGTTAGTGGAGTGGAAAGAAAGGTAGTGGTTGGATGGGGTGGGTGATATTAGAGTGGGACCAGCATGTTTTTAAGTGCGCTTTTAGTAAAGTACATGGCAAAGCACATTATGACTAATATTTTTGTTGCATAACTCACTAAATAACATATATTTATGAACTGAAGTACTGCAGTAAATGCACATGTGAGGTGTCAGTGTCATAATGAATCATCATCTTCTTTCGGCTGTTCCCATTAGGGGTTGCCACAGCGGATCATCTGTTAACATGTCTTCCTGTCCTCTGCATCTTGCTCTGTCACACCAACCACCTGCATGTCCTCTCTCACCACATCCATAAACCTTATCTTAGGCCTTCCTCTTTTCCTGTTACCTGGTAGCTTCATCCTTAGCATATTTTTCCCAATATAGTCAGCATCCCTCCTCAGCACATGTCCAAACCAACATAATCTTGCCTCTCTGGCTTTGTCTCCAAACCTTCCAACCTGGACTGATCCTCTAATATACTTATTCCTAATTCTGTCCACCCTCGTCACACCCACTGCAAATCTTAACATCTTTAACTCTGCCACATCCAGCTCAAACTCCTGCCTTTTTGTCAATGCCACTGTCTCCAACCCATATAACATAGCTGGTCTTAATACCCTCTTGTAGACATTCCCTTTCACTCTTACTTGTACTCATCTGTCACAAATCACTCCTGACACTCTTCTCCACCCACTCCATACTGCCTGTACTCTCTTCTTCACCTCTCTTCCATACTCACCATTACTCTGAACTATTGATCCCAAGTACTTAAACTCATCCACCTTCACCACCTCTACGTCTTGCATCCTCACCATTCCTCTATCCTCCCTCTCATTCACACACATATATTCTGTCTTAGTCCTGCTGACCTTCATTCCTCTTCTCTCTAGAGCAAATCTCCATCTCTCCAGGGTTGTCTCCACCTGTTCCCTAATCTCACTACAGATCACAATGTCATCTGCAAACATCATAGTCCACCGGGACTCCTGTCTGATCTCATCTGTCAACATGTCCATCACCATTGCAAATAAGAAAGGGCTCAGAGCTGATCCATCCTTGATGTAATCCCACCTCCACCTTAAATGCATTTGTCACTCCCACCGCAGACCTCACCACTGTCACACTACCCTCGTACATATCCTGTACCACTCTTACATACTTCTCTGACACTCCTGACTTCCTCATACAATACCACAACTCCTCTCTCGACACCCTGTCATATGCTTTCTCTAAGTCCACAAAGACACAATGTAACTCCTTCTGACCTTTTTTGTACTTCTTCATCAACACTTTCAGAGCAAACATTGCATCTGTAGTTGTCTTTCCTGGCATGAAACCATACTGCTGATCACTAATCATCATGTCCCTTCTTAACCTAGCTTCCACTACTCTTTCCCATAACTTCATGCTGTGACTGATCAATTTAATCCCTCTGTAGTTACTACAGCTCTTCACATCACCCTTATTCTTAAAAATCTGTACCAAAACACTTCTTCTCCATTCTCAGGCATCCTCTCACTTTCCAAGATTTCATTAAACAATCTGGTTAAAAACTCCACTGCCATTTCACCTAAACACCTCCATGCTTCCACAGGTATGTCATCTGGACCAACAGCCTTTCCATTCTTCATCCTCTTCATAGCTATCCTTACTTCCTCCTTGCTAATCCATTGTACTTCATGATTCACTATGCCCACATCATCCAACTTTCTCTCCCTCTCATTCTCTTCATTCATCAACTCCTCAAAGTACTCTTTCCATCTGCTCAACACACTCTCCTCGCTTGTAAGTATGTTTCCCTCATTATCTTTTATCACCTTTACCTGCTGCACATCTGTCCTAGCTTGGTCCCTCTGTCTAGCCAATCGGTACAGGTCTTTTTCTCCCTCCTTAGTGCCCAACCTTTCATACAACTCTTCATATGCCTTATCCTTAGCCTTCACCACCTCTTTCTTTGCCATGCACCTCATCTCCGTTTACTCTTGTCTACTTTCTTCATCTCTCTGACAGTCCCACTTCATCTTTGCCAACCTCTTTCTCTATATACTCTCCTGTACTTCCTCATTCCACCACCATGTCTCCTTGTCATCCTTCCTCTGTCCAGATGTCATACCAAGCACCTTTCTAGCTGTCTCCCTTACTAGCTCTGCTGTAGTTACCCAGCTATTTGGTAACTCTTTACTGCCACCCAGTGCCTGTCTTAACTCATCCCTGAACTCCACCTCACAATTACCCTTTTTCAATTTCCACCATTTGATCCTTGGTGCTGCCCTCATACTCCTCCTCCTCTTCTTGATCACCAATGTCATCCTACAGACCACCATCCTATTCTGCCTAACTACACTTTCCCGGTCACCTCTTTACAGTCTCCAATCTCCTTCAAACTGGCCCTCCTACATAAGATATAATCCACCTGTGTGAATCTTCCTCCACTCTTGTATGTCAGCCTATGCTCCTCCCTCTTGTTAAAGTAAGTATTCACCACGGCCATGTCCATTCTTTTTGCAAAATCCACTACCATCTGACCTTCTGCATTCCTTTTTTTAACACCATACCTACCCATCACTTCCTCATCCCCTCTGTTCCCTTCACCAACATGCCCACTGAAATCTGCTCCAATCACCACTCTCTCACCCTTAGGTACAGTCATCACCACTTCATCGAACTCACTACAACATTTTTCATTCTCATCCATCACACACCCAACTTGTGGAGCATATGCATTAACAACATTCATCATTACACCATCAATTTCCAGCTTCATAAACATCACTCCATCCGACACTCTTTTCACCTCCAAAACACTCTTAGAATAACTCCTACGCCATTTCTCCTTCCATCCACACCATGATAAAACAATTTGAACCCACCTCCGATACACCTAGCCTTACTCCCCTTCCATCTGGTCTCTTGCACACACAATATACCTTCCTTCCATCTGTCCATCATATCGGCTAGCTCTCTCCCTATACCAGCCATACTGCCAACATTCAAAATTCCGACCCTCACTACCACAGTCCTATCCTTTCTCCTCTCTTCCTACCTTCAGCCTTGCCTTCCGCCTCTTCTCCTCCTTCAGCCAACAGTAGCCCAATTTCTGCCAGCACCCTGTTGGCTAACAGTACTGGTGGCAGTTGTTGTTAATACAGGCCTCGACCAATTCGGTATGGAAATATTTACTGGTGTCTGCATGAAGTAACCCAGCCACTGGGGATGCACAAGCCAGTGCATTTCTTTGTGCTGGTCCCAAGCCCGGATAAATGGGGAGGGTTGTGTCAGCAATGGCATCCAGCGTAAAACTTCGCCAAATACTTCATGCGGACAACAGTAAATATTTCAGTGTCATAATGAATAAGGCACTAATAAGCAGGTCTAAGCACAAATAAGCAGTAGTAAGCGGCCTTAAGGCCGTTTGTGTGGTGGTAACCAATACCTACACTGGCTAAGCCATTCTAAAGTTAACTCTCTGTAAGCAGATGTAATGGTAGGTTAGCAGTGCTTACCATCATGCAAACCCACTTACAACTGCTCAAGAGTGCCTTAATCACTATGTATCCAACAGCCTGTGTTCTGCCTGGCAACAAAGTAAACAGCCTCTGCAAGGCTCAAACCCAAGATGCTACACATGATAGGCAATGCGATTTACCACTAAGCCATACCAGCTATACACCAACCAGCTGTTTTCAGAAACATATCATCCAACCCAGTCATGCAACCGTACAGAGAATGCATACCAACATCTAGATGTATGTGTGTGTGTAAATATATTAATATGTACACAGATACAACGTGTCTATATATGTGTATATATATATATATATATATATATATATATATATATATATATATATATACATACATATATATAAATATACATGAACATATATACATGCAACTGCCTACATCGAAACATATATATGTCTACACCTATATGTCTACATATGCACAGCAAGCTACATATATGTAAGCAGATATATATCTATGTAGGTATATACGGACATAGTTATATATATGTAAGTATACATATATATATATATATATATATATATATATATATATATATATATATATATATATATATATATATATATATATATATATGTATAGATATAGATATGATCCAAAACCAGGTCCTGACATAACATGAGCACAAGATGTTAACAGTACTAATTCCCACCTGTATGATGTCAGGCTGGTAGTGGTAGCATATCATGCAGTACAGTCTGGCTCTCATAGGAAATGTAAAATGTGGAAGCTATCAACATCCCTAGGATACATATACACAGACACACATATGCAGATACAGATATACAGATATATATATATATATATATATATATATATATATTTATAGATATAGATATAGATACACATGTGACTACACATACACACGCAGAGATATGTACAGTAAGATACTCATGTAGTAGGCGCACACAATATGGAACAGCCACTATTCCTATAGTTAACACCCTAACAACTGGACACTGGATGAGCCACCTATACAAATGACATATGTTGCCTGCAAGATATACCCACAGAGAGGTCATAGGATAAAACACCACACACAGGTTTGCAGAAATGGAATACCTTTATTTGTGTACTATTACAGATGTATATGCCATGTCATGTAGCTGTTCAGACACTGACATCCATATAAACAGAGTAATGCAACTCTGAAACAGTTATACTAATACAATAGTCTGGAAAGGTCCACAATTGTTGCTCTCCAGGCCAAGCCCTTCAAATCCTACAATAGTAATGACAGACTGGGCCACAGGATAACACACTATCAGCAGTAAGTGATGTAGGTGTATAGTCCAGCAGCCCCTATCTACACTCTGTACACAATCGCTAGGTGGTACAGACTTCAGTTGGCCAAATGACAAGGCGTAACTGACACCATCACAGGCACACTGGCGAACAGAATGGTCTGTATGGCAGGAGGTAGTAGGCCTGCAGTAACCTACTTTATGTAAGTAATGTCAAGGCAGGTGAAATGTATGGTACTGTACATCCAGATACCTTATGGCAGCTCACCCCTGATACCCCCACATTTTGTAACAGCCTAGGTTATGTATGGTGCATCCCCCTCTAGACTCAGTACTACAGGGCCATATACCACTGTTACATACACTGGCCTCTGGAGTGCATATGGGCACACATGTATTGTGTAGGTGAAGCCCACACATATATGGCCCCAGCCCCACCGTATGTGTGGTGGATACAACAGCAGTGCACTGCTGGCAGGAATGGCAGTGTGGTATACTCACAGCCCATCTGTATATGTGTATACCTATAATGCTCTGTATATGTATATATCTGGGTGTGTATATGCATATCTATGTACACATACACACCCATCTATATATGCCGATATGTACATGTGTAATTATCTATATAGATATCTGGATAATCATATGTACATATATATTCACCATATGTCCGGAACATGGGGTGTAGCCCTACATCAGCCCCTATAGTCCCAACTCCGTAGTGCAAGAGGATGTCAGTATGTATAGCAGGTATATTAGTAGACTATTGCTACTGTAATAGGGATTGTCTTCACAGACACGGTGTGTGTGGGAGGTCACATCTGCTTTTCACTTGTGCACTATTGGCTACTGACAGACACCCTAAGGACATCATAGTACAGTACAGCTGCAAGCACGTAATGCTCCTGTGGACTACAGCAGAGATATTGGCCAATAGATGTGGACATTCTGACACACTCTGTACAGTCCAGAGGTATACACAGAACCCCTTAGTGCAGAACATGTGGACCAAGCCTGACAATATGGATGTTAACAGCCATGTAGATGGGTATAACACATAACAACTGGTATACATTCACCCCCATAGGTTATGCATTCACACACTCCTGTCTGTCCTGACACATAATAACTGCTGATACAGAGGTGCCATGGCCACATACTACCCACTAGATATTGACATACATCTGTACAGCATCCCACCGCTCCATCTGACATCCATGACTGTTAATGGAGGCCCGACAGCAGTACATCTGGCAAGTATCTGCACATAACATCTCACTGGGTAAGTACACTAAGCTGCTAGGCATGTAACAAAGCACTATGCAGGCTACAGGCAGACTGGCTCAACACTGGCCTACATCTCCTACGGGGGAATGCACAATGTACCTGCATATATAGCAGGCTCTACAGGCATGTCACAGCACAGGGTAAGATACACCTGTGTGGAAATGCTTAACCACAACCAATGTGAACACAGCTACAGCCACATATGGTTAGATAGCATAATATTACAGTATATTGAGTATCTGTTCAACACCATCCTCATATGTGCCACTCACACACTAACCCTACATATACTGGGCCATTACACAGTGTGGTCTGATGCCTGTCTGTGGTATGGGACATGTGTGTGTGTGTGTGTGTGTGTGTGTGTGTGTGTGTGTGTGTGTGTGTGTGTGTGTGTGTGTGTGTGTATGGCCCTACAAACATGTAAGCCAATATGGTAATATACACTGGAGCAGCATGTAACATCAGATAGGACAGGACCTAGAACGATGACATCTACCACAGTCTGTACACAGGCCAAGGTACATATGGACAATACACACACTGTCAACATTCACCATAAGTACACAGACCTCAGTACTCTACAAACAACCACAAAATGTCCAGGTTATGTCATCAAATATAACCCCTACTATACATAATGCGTAGCAGTCTGATATTTCACTGGCTTGTTATCAGATATGATGACACTAATTATGGTGTACAGCACATATGCAACTCTTAATGCATGCCATATGTACAAAGGTTGACAGAGTTGTGGCAGGAAGCACTTACTCAGGGCCGGTATTGACATGTTGCTGTGATAACATCTTACATTTACTGTTGTAACAGGGTTT
The DNA here is from genome assembly GCF_019279795.1 of Protopterus annectens. Classification (NCBI taxonomy): domain Eukaryota; kingdom Metazoa; phylum Chordata; order Ceratodontiformes; family Protopteridae; genus Protopterus; species Protopterus annectens. The sequence continues at coordinate 38,213,095 of NC_056727.1, read as the reverse complement.
GTTGCAAAATATGTGCTATGGGAGATATAAAATCAGTAACTGTCCCGGCTTTCAACATCTACAGACTGCAATCCTCACACTACCTTCTGCAGTTCACAGATACATGCACTGTGGGTAACACATGAAACCAAAGGCACCACACACTACCCAGTCTACAGATGACCCTACAGTTGGGGAGTCCTCATAAACATAGAACTGACATGACAGGTATTAATACATGTAGGACAGCCAGATCCGCAAAAACCCTGTTAAACCAACATTACTCCGAATGTAGTATAACAGCACTTACAGTCTGTATTCCAGTCAGGCATATCCACCTCCTGTGTGTTGGCCTGTTTCCACAGTGTATGTTGTCAGAGGTAAATCCCCATCTATCTGAAATGCTGTTTGCCAAACAACAGATCGAGTTCCTCCTCACAGTGAATGGAAAGGCCCGACACCAACATGATGTTCCTAGATATTGGAGTGTGTTTCCATGCAATTGGCTATGGGAATGTTACCACAGCTGTTCCACATGCAATCAGCTAGGGAGGGCTGAAATTTGTGCAGAGACCATTAGCTGATCATGAGCATCACTTAAAATGCACATGCTGCTGCCTAGGCAAAGCAGGTGTAGGTCTCTACATCCACCAGTGAGGGAGTGAGAGAGGCAGACTGAGACAATGACAAGTCAGGGAGGGGTGGGAGAGTAAAACTTAAGCATGTTTGTGTCACAAACCTACCAGCACAGAGTATCAACTCCCCTGACGACTATGTACTGCTATCACAGTCTTATGCAGTTATTGGATGCGCCACATAGGTTACCTGTTGTGGAGTCCTCAGAACATATATGTGATGGTGAGTGACATCTGCAACAGGGATATGGTAGCTATATGGCAGGTGAAGTGCACGTGCCTGTCGGCATGAGCAGGTGCCAGCGTCAACACAGCCACACTCTCACAGGGATGCACACACACTGATACACTTGGCAGGGCCAGAGATACAGCTCATCACTAGTGAGATTGCCACAACACATTACTGTGCAGGTATCACATGCACCACACAGGTCATATGGATGTTATATGGGCAAAGGGTATGTGAGGTCTGACATCAGACAGCATGCTTCAGTATACCACTGTGGGTTGTAGTGAGTGTGGATATGATCATATGCATCATACAACACATACACAAACACACATATGTGGTGGTCAACTGTGCCAGGTGGCTATACAAGGCTAGGTGATGGGTATACCTTGGCATCAGGCCACATGACAATGGTCTGCATTGTGGCTCAAGGGTGTGGTTTATGCATTTGCCCACACAGGTGGGTATTGTATCCACCATCCAGTCACCTGGGTGACTATTGCATGTGGCCAATGCTGTGTATCACTTACCATGTATGTGTTCCTTAGTCCATGACATGGATGGTGTCTGGGATGTGCACACCTCCCACATGCATGTACAGTGACATGTGTAACTGTACCTGGGGTGGTGGGCCCATGTTTTGTACACAGATTATCATCAGATGTGCCAGTCATGGCCACCAGTGGCAGGAACTGGTAATGGACAGCAGGTTAACCCTACACATACATTAATAGCATGCTAACAGTATTCCCTGGTGTCAGTGGCATCTGTCCATACAGGGCATGTTTTCAGGCATGGTATGTTCTTTGTGGGTCACATGTGATGGCACCACAGGTGTTGCAGGTATCCAGTGGGGAACATGGGGAGAGTAGACTGTCTGCATGTATGTGCCTATTGGACAGATGGACAGGGTGCCATTCCCTCTGTAGGCCACTGCAATCACTCCAGAGTTACTATCAGTGGCCAATATGCAGTGTACTACACACATACTGGCTGTTGCCTCGGCATGTGTGTGTGCTTGTGTGTATGAGACATGGGTTGAGAGTGTGCTCTGGGTAATACTGGAGTAGCTAACTGTGATTGTCTGGCCTTGATGTCACATATATGGGAATAGATTTGCATCCCAGCCTCACGGCTATTCCACATCTGTTATCCCTGTACAGTGGACATTGTGAAATATACTAGGGCCAACATATAAGAAATATGCAAAACCCACTCCACATTGGGCCCATGTGTCACACACTCACACCCGCCTCCACACAGGATACGAGTTACAAACACACACCTGTCATGTCTGGGAGTAGAACCCCTACCTAACTAGTTTATTACACTACATGCCATGGAGATTACTGGAATACTCCTTCCCCAAAGGCGTATAAAACATTGGATGACATCTACAGGATTGCCAAAGTAAGACATTCAAATTGTAGTGAGTGTGCCTAGGCTGAAATGCATTGCTTCCTACACAGACAGTGACAAACACACACAAACCATCTGCAACCAACATGTGTGGATATAGAACCCCTAACAAAGGTCTATAGCACACTACAGCATGGGGTTGTTATAGGCTGTACCACAGGGATCACTGGAGAACTCCTTCCCCAAAGGTGTATTTCACAATGAATGACATCAGCAAGATTGCCAAAGTAGGGCATTTCACATGTACTGAGTGTGACTAGCCTAAAATTCATTGCTCTCTACACAGACATTGCAACACACACAAAACATCCCAGACAGACATGTGTGGGTATAGAACCACTAACAGAGGTCTATATTACACTACAGCATGGAGCTGTTATAGGACACACCATGGGGAATACTGGAGCGCTCCTTCCCCAAAGGTGTATTTCGCAATGAATGACATCAGCAGGATTACCAAAGTAGGGCATCTGACATGTACTGAGTGGTACTGAGTGTGACTTACCTAAAATGCATTGCTCCCTACACAGACATTGAAACACCCACAAAACATCCACAACCAACATGTGTGGGTATAGAACCTCTAACAGAGGTCTATATCATACTACAGCTGTATGCAGTTATGGCACACACTATGGAGATTACTGCTACATCCTTCCCAGAAGTGTATTTCTAGGTGGATGACATCAGCAGCCTTGCCAAAGTAGAGCATAGGTTCATAGGTTCATAGGTAGGTACTAGGCTATTGGCCCTAGGGCCTATATAAGCCTAGCCAAATGGTACCCTGGCTTTTGCCACCCAAGAAAATTATTTTCCTGTGCCCCTGTCAAGCAGAGCCACAGAAGTGATCTCCGGGGAAAATTTCCTATCTCCCATTAAATCATCAAGATTTTCCTTGAAGAGTGCTAATGAGCAGCTTTGTTTGATATAGATAGGTAGTTTGTTCCAGAGTACAGGAAGTCACTGGGACAAGAATCTATCCCTCCAGGATGTTCTGTTTATTGTGGTGACAAGGTTTAGGTCCCTAGAGCGTGTAGCTCAGCGGGATTGGGATTTCTTTGCATGAAGCATGTCCAACAGCTCTGGGTTTGACATAGCTTTGTATGTTAGGCAGAGATCACCTATGAGCAGGCGGTATGTGACAGAGATAAGCTGGAGTTTTTTTAGATGGTCTACATAGGGCATCTGTTTGAGGCTGGTAATCCTCTTTGTGAGGTATTTCTGTGGTTTTTCCAGTTGTTGTAGATGTCTTGTGAGGTACATACCAAAAGGGGTGTTGTACTCTATAATGGGTCTAATGAGTGATGAGTAGAGGGGAACAATGACCTCTTTTTTTCTAGATGAGAAAAGTTTTGTGATGAGGTGTGCCACATAGAAGGATTTCCTGTCTACTGTGGCAATGTGATTATCAAAGGAGAGACTACTGTCCACCTGTGTCCCAAGGTCTCTTATCACACTTTCGGTCTTAAGTAGACACCCGCCTATGTGGTAGTTTATGGTTACAGAGTTTTTACCAAAAGGGATGACAATGCACTTTTTGGCATTGAGCTTGAGGCCATGGCTTTGACACCAGGCATCTGTCTCAGTGAGGCCCTTTTGTGGGATGTCCACATCATTAGGAGTTTCAATTATGGCTCCTAGTTTGCAGTCATCTGTGAACTTCTGTGTTAGCCTGTACTTCAGAGAAGTAGATAACAAACAGGAGAGGACCTAGGACTGAACCCTGTGGTACTCCACTTGTCACTGGTCTGAAGTTGGATGTAGAGTCTGCTACTTTCACAGTCTAGGTTCTGTCAGTGAGCCAGTTGGCAACCCATCTTGTCACATAGGGATTTATACCTAGTTTAGTGAGTTTATCTAAAACTCCAGAGTGGGGGATGGTGTTGAAAGCCTTGGCAAGATCTAGATAGGCTGTGTGAACCACCTTACCCTCATCTATGGCTTTGGTGACTGCTTCAAAGAAGTCTATCAGGTTTAAGAGATATGATCTGCCTTTTGCAAACCCGAACTGAGTAGGGTCCAGAGTTTGGAAATTACCAATGTCATTGTTTATATGTTCCATGATGATACACTCCATATGAATTGTATGGAGTGTGACTACCCTAAAAAGCATAGTTCTCTACACAGACACAAACACTTGCCAAGTCTGGGATTAGAACACCTAACTAACTAATTTATCATACTACAGCAGTACATAGTTACAGCACCTGCTATGGAGATTACTGGACTAAACCCTCCCCAGAGGTGTATTTCTAGGTGGATGACATCAGCAGCCTTACCAAAGTAGAGCATTTACATTGTAGGGGGTGTGACTACAATAAAAATCATTGCTTTCTACACAAACAGACACACGTGACAAGGCTGGGATTAGAACTCCTACCTAACTATTTTATCACACTACAGCAGTATGCAGTTATGGGATGCGCCGTGGAAATTATTGGGTGCAATCTTCCCACAGGTGTATTTCTAGGTGGATGACATCAGCAGCCTTACCAAAGTAGAGCATTTAAATTGTAGGGGGTGTGACTACCCTAAAAAGCATTGCGCTCTACACAGACAGAGTCAGACAGAGACACACAGTTGCCAAGGGTGGGGTTAGAACTCCTATCTAACTAGTTTATTATACAGCAGTACACAGTTATGGGATGCACCATGGAGATTACTGGGCTAAAGCTCTCCCAAAGGTGTATTTCACAGTGAATGACCTCAGCATGCTTGTCATAGTGGGGCTATGGGGAGGGTAGTGTGTGTGCATGGGCCATAACCCATTCATCTTCGGATTGACATGCCACATGCAGGCACAACCTGGGTCATATTTCACAGGTACGTGTATACAGCTGCTAGATGACTACTTCCTTGAACAGTCATGTTGCACAGCTGGCATGTGCACCACATACTCTGTAATGCTGACAGATACCAGTGGCTAGTATCTGCAGTAAGTGACATCTGACCCTCGTGTGGTTGTGGCCCTTTGGCTATGTGCTGAGTGGGACAGGCTTGTATGGCTCCTTGACACAGTCACCCTCTTCCACACATCTGTGTGTGTCTACCTTTGGCTTATTATGGTGTGTTTTCCTTACATATATGGCTGTAGTCCTATCAACTGTGTGTGCAAAGCATGAGTGGTGCATACTGAGGAGTGTCTGCATTAACATCTGCGGCTGACAGATATGTCTGATCCACTGGTGTTTGCAGACATGGCCTTCATGCGTTTAAGTGTGTGAGCATGCCCAGTATAACCTTTCAGTATGTTGTTGACTGACATTGCCTTCGTTTCTCTAAGTGTCTGGGCATGCCCAGTATGGCCGTTTGTATTGCATGTGTGGATCGAGTCCAGGTAGTCTGTACTGCAGTGCTGACCTTTGTGTTGTACACCTACAGGTAGCATTCTGTCTATGCAGTGTATCCGTCGATCATTTGGCATTGACTATTACAATATTTCTTCATAGGATGGAGGGGCACACCTGACTATTTCTACATTTCTAGACAGGTTGGGGGGGCACACCTGACTATTTCTATGTTTCTATACAGGATTGGGGGGCACACCTGACTGTGACTACATTTCTACATAGGATGGGGAGGCACACCTGACACTTGTGCACTTTTCTAGGACTGTACTGGTATGTCGGGTACTCTATTTCAGTCTGTAGTCTTACCTGTCATGCTGACTAGAGGCATAACAGTGTACTACAGATCTTAGCTTTTAATTACCTACATATTAGTTTCTGACTTCCTACCCTTCAGAACTGACATCCCACTGCCTGACATGCTGTAGTCTGTCTGTGTAGGCCTGGGGGGGTTACCCATAGGCCTCATTCAGAGGCCATAGCACAGCCTTTGTTTGTGTTTGTCTACACCTATCCTGCTGGCTGTGACTGTTGTTGGGTATGTGAACCCCCTTGACTGGCATTTGTGAGTCACTTACCTTGTGGGTGTCCCAGTTTTGAGGGTGGTGCTGCAGGGCTGCCTATGTTGGATGCATATAGTACCCTCCCTACACATGGTTAAGCACAGGTAGTGTAATGTGTGGCATCCCTTTTACTGTATGTGAGAGTCAGAGAGAGGTGTTATTCCCTGGATCCCTCCTGTGTCAGTGTATGTGCTATGCGTTGCCTCTTTGTCAAGGCCAGGGCATACTGGGCATGCCTCCTTCTGCCTACTGTGGCAGGCTCAGGTTGTTCCACCTCTGAGTCACTCTGTGCATGTTAGGCCTTGGCAATGGTGAGGGGCTGTGTGGTCCTGCCCCATGCTGTTTCTGCTGCAGCTTTTTCCACAGGATCATATTGTGTAGCATGGCACATACAAGAACAATTTGGGTACATGTAGCTGGGCTCCAGCGGATGTGTCCAGACACCAGAACCATGACTTGAGCATCCCAAACACACACTCTACTATAATTCTGGTCTGTGCGTGTGCCTCATTATGGAGTTCTTGTTCATGTGTGTGTGCATTTCTGATGGATGACATCAGCCATGGCTCCAGTGCGTAACCAGCATCCCTCACTAGATGACCATCAGGGATGTCCCCATTGGCAAATCTCTAGTACAGCTGCATTAGATGCCAGATGTGGGAATCATAATAGATTCCAGGGCAGCCAGCACACACATTCATTATTATGCTCTGAGCATCACACATGACCTGGCAGTTGATGGAGGGGAAGCCCTTGCAGTTGAAGTAGACCCTAACCCGCTCACTGGGTGGTGCTTTGATGCATATGTGCGTGCAGTCTATAGCACCCTCTACCTCTGGGTATTCTGCTATTTGGTGGAACAGTTGCATATTGCTGGCCAACGCCTCATGGGTGTAGGGAAAATATACGTGCTCACTGACATGTGCTGACATGGCATCCAGGAACTGGTGGAGTACCCTGGATGCTGATGCCTGTGAAATCAACATCATATCCCCAGTTGGCCTTTGGAAGGTACCTGTAGCTAGTATTCATAGGCCTACACATACCTTGGTATCCACTGGGATGTGTTCCCCACTTTTAGTTCTGTGTGTCATGGGGTCTATGTCATATAATCGAACTTCCAAAATTTCAAATACCATATGTTCGATCTTGGAAGTTCGAAATATGACAACATCGAAACCTCAGAACAGCAAATTTTTTCCCACGGAAAAAATTTGCTGTTCCGAAAAACACACACACAACACAGGCACGCCAAAAACCTAATAAACCTACACTACACCTTACATACACAACTATCTATGCACTAACCTTAACCCAAACCCTAACCCTAATGTCCATCACTATCGCACACTTACCCACACCCTAACCCTAAAGTATGTCACTATTGCACACTTACCTTACCCGCGCCCTAAAGCTAAAGTCTGTCACTTTCGCACACTTACCTTACCCGTTCCCTAACCCTAAAGTCCGTCACTATTGCACACTTACCTTACCCGCGCCCTAACCCTAAAGTCTGTCATTTTTGCACACTTACCTTACCTGCACCCTAACCCCAATGTCCATCACACTCGCACACTTACCTTAACCCGATCTGTAACTTTCGCACCACAGTACAGAAAATGTCAAAGCCGCGGAAACTGCCAACTGAATTATTTCCCTGGGAAAGAATTTGAATTTCAGCGGATTCGACATTTCTATTTTTCGAACTTCCCCGTTCGAACTTCCAGTATTTGACATATAAAACGGTTGATTAAATAACAGGTACCCTTGTCAGGCATAGCCAGCACAGCTCAACAATTTACTGTAGGAGGTCCCTGTCCATCCTATAGCGCTCCACTATCTCCAGCTCATATAGCCCCTGGTAGGTTACCCTGGGTCTGTACACTCTTCTCTGTCTCCTCACTGTGGGTTGGTCGACAGCATTTACATCCTCACCACCTTCAGCCTCTTCCACAAGTTGTTGTATGATAGCTATTGTAGCCCCTATCATTTTGCTGTCGTGAGTGTTAAAAGTTCCCCACATGTTTTCACCGGTGGTGTAGAGTGTGGGAAAAGCCAGAGGGAACGGTGTTTGCAGAGTTTATATTAGTGTTCTGGGCTGGGTTGGTCTGCTGCCTGTGTAATTGGCTGATTCTGATACATTTCACCTGCCAGCTAAGCTAGTTCTTCTTGATTACCTTCCTACTGCTGTTTTCCCTTCCCATTGCCTTCCTGTTTAAGCCCGGGTGCACACCGCGCAAACAGAGTGCTCAAATGTGCACACTGCTGCTATTTCCTGGTTTAACTTCTTTTTTCTTCCTGTAAAACATGGTGCGCAGTGCGCACACCTGCTTAGGCTTTGTAAAGAGTGCTAGGCAGGTTTAGACACACCCCCTAGCTTAGCTGTGCTAAGCTAGGATCAAACCCGAGCCACAGGGGGCTCCAATCCACTTACAGTATGCCTGACACACACCCCCCATGATGTCACCTAACTCCTTGGCTTGCACCAAGCTATTCCTACTCTTACACTGTTGGGACCTGACTCACATGCTGGGGAAAACTGGGATTCACTATCCTTCCCCTCATTTGCGTAGGATTGCCTGCTAATGCATAGTTACATGTCTCACACTGAGCCTCCCCCCTTAGCAACCACTACTCACTGGCCATGTTGTCTTCTGCCTGACATTGACTTGCATGGCAGAATACTGATTTTAGTTAGATTGCTTAATTTAGGTTCACTTTATTATTTTACCCCGATCCGATTTGCATGCCGCTGCCCTATGCTTAAACAGCCGAGATCAGCTAAAAAAAAATTAAAGTTAATTTTTTTTTTTTTTTTACTGTTTGCAATGCCAATGACCTTATACTTGGCCACTGACATGCTTACTACATGATGTGTAGCCTTTATTTGGAGCTGTCACAGCTCCGTTTTGGATTTTGCAGAAATGTACTCGGTTACTAACCCTGTACATTTCTGCAGATTGCACTAGTCCTGCACGGGTGGTTGCAAGCTTCCTGGATTGCAAAATCACCTCATTTGCATAGCTTTCTCCTGCAAATGTGGTGATTTGCATACAAGGGCTTAGTCCATGCAGAATTAGTGCAGGGGCACTCATGCACACCCCTGCAGGCTGTTCCTGGATCGCAAGGCAGACATATTGCCTGCTTGAGCTCCTGCACCAATCTTGCATGCCATGCAAGCAATAGAGAATCCGGGGGTCTGTTCAGATGTTTTCATAAAAGTTTTTATTCCCCTGTATGGTCAAACAATCCCAACATGAGTTAGTGCTGCTCTGTAGCAATGTTTAAGGCTAGGATGCAAGTTAAAAGTTAGCAAGGATGCTTAATATGGGTATTTTATAAGCCACCATTATGGGTAAGGGTTAACAAGATGTACTGGTATTATTAGGCTGAGTAGCCCAGCTTAGTGGGACGGAAACAACTCAACAGGAAAGGAAAACACTGACCCTAGAATGAGGCTTGAATCCAGGAGAGGATACCCCCTCCCCACACACACACACGCACACACATGCTGTGCAGTTGTCACTGCAACTGGACCAAGAAGGAGTCTTTGGACATTTAGTTATATGGTTTCCTCTAAGAGCAGTTTCTCCTTTCAAGTAAGAAAATACTGTGTAGTTTTGATCCCTAAACAAACAAGAGTCAGTGTTTTCATTTCCTTTTGAGTTGTCAGTACAATACACTACTAGGCCCATAGCTATTCAGCACTGGATGCCAGTGCGTTCAAAAAATAAACATTATGGTGGTTTCCTATATGGAAGAAGAAACTTCTCTTGAAGGAAGCAAGGTTCCTAAGGGTCCAAAGACTCCCTGTAATATACTTGAAGTAACAGCTACATGTAATGTGGGAGAAAGGGGGATCCTCGGTTCAATCCCTAAACAGTGGGTCAGTGTTTTCCTTTCCTGTTGAGCTGCTAATGCAATACTAGGTTCACAGCTGTTCTACACTGGAGATGCTAGTGGAACAGAAAGGTGAGTACCTTTATGACAAAACAAAATGGTTCCAAGAGTGGAGTTACAGCCCAAATTTCATCATGCAGGTGTTAATAAAAAGTGCAGTAGTATCTCCTACCCCATTTAGATCTCCTTAATAACTGGTAGATAGAGATATCAAATCCTTCTAGCTGCTGTAGATAGTGTGCCCAAATTGATAACTGTATGAGCCTAATGTGACATCTAGCATGTTGTTTCAGGAGCAAAAATATGTTTTTTCTGTGAGTATTGTATACATGTGTGTTAGTAAAATGTATACAGCTCATGTTATAATTAAAAAAAAGTACTTATCACACACTTGCCGTGACTAGAATTGTGTATCAAATACAGATTGCTCCCCTATTGTTGCAATACTGACCTCTGCTTTTGCAATTATAATAGATTTTGCTTGACTGTAATCTGAAGTGGTGGAGCCTTACAGACAAAAAAAATATTTCTCAGTGTGGCACACTGCTGCACACAGCTATGCAGATCCCTATATAAATTCTGTTGAGGCAGTACAACTGATTAGCCTACAAGAGATAAGCAACCTCTCTTTCCTTGTTATAGGCCATATGTGTTTCACTGCCTTCTCTGCCTCAGCATAGTAGCACTGCTGTGATCGTTTTTATTGCTAAATTTGAATCCAGTACTTTGCTGGTTCTGTTCATTACCCTTTATTAACTGTAGCAACTGAGACAGATGTGAATGTTTTCTGCTTTATTGATCAAACCCTAATTTTAGTTTTATGCATTTTTAACAAATCTGCATGTGTTGACATACCATATTCTGATGGTATTCTCGTTGCTTATCTCACTGACAGTACTCAAATAAGCATGCATCACAACTAGTGAAACTTATTTGATCAGCTGCACTTATGTAAGCTATTTCCATACATTTTTCTACTGCTACTTGCTGCATAGAGTGGGAATTGTTGCTTGTTTATTGTTCATCTGATTACGTGCACCTAAGTTATTTCTAGGCATCCATTTCATGAACACATATTGAGTGGTATAATTATTGTGATCTTTAGTTACTGATTGTATATTTTGATCATTTTATTGTTGCACTGCTCCTTGTTACTGAACATTAATGACTAGTTGAACTTTTAGAGCATTTAATGCTACACTTCCACAGTATTGTACTAAAGACTACTGGATAATATTATCTGATATATTTTTTGCTGCTCATTCTGATTGCTGTACTTTAACTTTATCATTCTTATATGAAAAGCGCAGTCCAGGTCTGAACTGTCTGCGAACAGCTAAAGTTAACTTTGAGTATGTGTCTACCTGTTTGAGCCAATATTCATTTTCCCCAGGAGAGCACTCTGTTTTGGCTTGTAAGCAGCCGCCCCCCCCACACACACACACACACTCATCTTCCACTTTCTCTCTTATTCCCTTCTATTAGCAAATAGTATCCATAACTGATCAATACTGTGTGTTTGTTAATTTAAACTGAGACCACAGTAGCCTACTGATACAAGGTTATCCTGTTTTTCCACCTGGGAAATGGTTAAGAAATGACTTACAGTTTCAGAGTGGTCCTTGGTCAATTCTGATTGTTTCTTAAACACAAACGTCTCTTTGCTTTGGCTCATTAGCAGCAGTACAAAGAACTGCCTGCTCACACCCTTGTTCTCCCCTCCCCCTTCCCTGTTTATTACCTTAAGACAATCCCAAAGTTAATAAATATTACCTGTGGCAGGCACCATTTTTACAACTACAATCACCCTTGTCACTATCATATGTTCATTTATCAGTTAACTCTGTTACCTGATTGTTTCCAGCCCCCTCATAAGAGCAACTAACACCCTCATAAGAGCAACTAACAGGGTCTCTACCCACTTCGATCTCCACCCTGCCCCCTATTCCCTCCTGCCCCCAGTGGTCCCACCTTTATTACACTCACAAACCCTTCCCATCTTTCCAGTAGCCAACCACAGCACTAACCCAACACTACCTCCTCCATCTTCCCACTACTATCACACCTCCTCAACTAACATGTACAAGCATACCTTACCTATGCTCACAGCATGCACTCTCCTTGCATATCTTACATCCTACCAAAGCTCCATCATTCCCCCACTCAACCACTACCACTGTACTACTACTCACACCACCACTCATGTCTCACCCTCACTCAGCTCCCCTCCCACCAACTCAAGAAACATCCCTATGCACCCTCCACATATTCTGCCAACTATATTACTCAAGCATAAAGCATCCCTACAACTTTACACAGTAACCCTTCCACCATACCTATTACCCAAACAGAACAATCAGAAAATTTCCCTTATAAACAAACACATTCAAAAACTGAGAAAGCTAATAACCTCATGCATATCTAAACTAGCCCTAAGTAGAGATATCCACCCCAAACCTGGCCCTACCATCTCCAACCCCAATCCTCATAATCAGACTAGGAACCACAACTTCTCCCATATTACAGCCAATAGAAAGCCAAGTGACTTCCTTCTACTAAGCCTAAATATTAGAAGTATATCCAACAAAGTCCATGGACTCCATGCCACCATAGACTTGTACTCCCCAGATATAGTCATCCTGACAGAAACCTGGCTAAAACCTCACATTACCAGTGAGCAAATACTCCCCACAGGTTATGGCATACTAAGTGTAGACCGGCTAAACAAGAAAGGAGGCGGTGTAGCTAAAATATTTAAACAGCATCTAAACATCCAGTTCTTAAAATCATCAGCTCCACAAATAGGCAATGAAGAAATAATATATACCAACCTCAAAATAACCAAAATAAAACCATCAACATAATTGGATGCTACTTCCCACCTGGCCAAAACATCCCTCCACTAGAAAACCTCCTCAGCTGGTCTACCCACCATCTCCCCAAAGAAACTATCATTTTAGGTGATTTCAATATTGACTGGCAATCCTGTTCTGGCAACCATCCAACCCATCATGTAAACCTTCATGGCTTCACCCAACTAGTCCAGTCGCCAACCAGGATAAATAAAAACTCCAGCAAGCACACTACCCTGGACTGGATACTAGTCAATAAGAGCCCCCAGTCATATATAACAGGCTGCTTATCAGATAGCCTCAGTGATCACTCCCCAACATTCCTCCTCAACAAAATGCCTATACCAAGCTAAACCTGTCATCTACCATCAAATACGTAAAAAAAATAACTTTAACCCACTCACATTCATCTCATCCCTCAAAGAATGTAACTGGCATCCTCTAAAGTACCTCAGTCTTGATGACGCAGTAGAATTTTTTAATACTACCTTCCTGAGCATCCTTAATTACCATGCCCCCATAAGACTTTCCAGAATCAAAGCACAACCCTCCCCATGGCTACAGAAAACCACTAAGTCAGAAATGAAAAACAGGGATAAAGCCTGGGAGCACTGGCGCAAAACCAAAACCCCCTCAACTAGACAGAAATTCCTAGAACTATGCAATAGAGTCAAAAAGCTAATAAAACAGGACAAATTCAAATACTATCAGTCTGCCCTAGACTCCTCTCAACACAGCCCCAAACAATTCTGGTCTGCCATAAACTCCATCCTCCACCGAGGTAAAGTCAGTACCCCTCCTCCTAACATCCCTCACTCCTCAGAAAATATTGCTACCTCATTCAACACACACTTCACACAAACCATACTATCACTAGCTAAACAACACAACCCCCCCTCCTATCCAACCCACACCTTCAACTAGTAATCTCCCCACTGCCTTCTCTTTTTCTCCTGTACCTACCTCCAATATAAAAAAAAACTCTTAACTAACCTTAAGCCCACCAGATTAACAGCAGACAACCTCCCGAGTGAATAGCTACAAATCACAGCTGATGCTCTGGCTTACCCAGTATCCATCTTGATTAACCAATTTGTGTCAGAAAGTTACGTTCCCACACTGTGGAAAGTATCACATATAATTCCCCTCCACAAAGGCAGACCCTCCACAGAACTAACCAGTTACCGCCCCATAGCTATTCTCTCTCCACTCTCCAAAATACTAGAGAGATGCATACACTCTCAGGTCTCAGACTACCTCCTTACTAACAACCTCCTTTCCAATACTCAGCATGGTTTCTGACCAAACCATAGCACCACCACTGCCTTACTCTCCTTTACTAACACTATCCTTCAGCATAAAAACAATGGCTATCTCTCCTCTGCTACTTTCCTAGACCTATCTAAAGCATTTGACATGGTCCCACACAAACAACTTATCTCTGTCCTCAATAACCTATCCTTCTCACAATCGGTCACCAACTGGTTTCAGAGTTACCTGTCTGACCGCCAACAATCCGTTGTATGGCAGAATGACATATCTCCCCAACTACCTGTCAACATAGGGGTTCCTCAAGGATCCATCCTTGGACCCCTACTCTTCTCTGTTTTTACCAATAATCTAGCCTCTGCCACCAAACATGGCACACTCATACAATACGCAGATGACTCAACCATCATCTGCTCAGCCCAGTCACTACCCAAACTGCAAAAAGTCACACAGGAAGCTTTTTCCTCTGTTGAAACTTGGTTATCTGATGCCCATTTAATACTCAACCCAAACAAAACTAAACTACTCATCTTCCAACCCACCAAACATACTCAAAACGACTCTCACTTTAATATCACAGCAAAAGACAACACCACTATATACCCAACTGAACACACCAAATTGCTAGGAGTGGAAATAGACAATAAACTAAAATTTGACATTCACATATCTTTGACCATAAAAAAGTCCACAAAAAACGAGGAGTGCTATACCGAAATAAGCAACTTCTCACCAAAGCAGCAAAGATTTCAATAACAAATTCCCACCTTATCTCTCTTATGCCTGTCCAATATACACCAACCTAAGGCAATGCGATTTAAACAAGAGACCTGCTACAACAAAATCACCATATTCGCCACAGGGGCATCCTACCATAGTCACCACTGTCTCTCACTTGCCGAACTGGGCTGGCTTGAACTCCCTCACCTCCTTCAATGGTATCAACTCTCACTTGCCCACAAACTAGTAAATCATCCACTAAATGTTCCATCCCTCCAGAATCTACTCCAACCCTATCGCACCACCAGACCACTAAGATCCAGCAACAAAACTCACTTGCAGATCACTAAAGCCAATAACTCTGCTGGTGAAGCACTATTCTCTTGCACCATAGCCAAATTATGGAACTCTCTCTCACCCACAATTACCTCCATACCATCATGTACCCACTTCAAAACTTTACTAAAAGTGCACCTAAAAACATGCTGGCTATGCCCTTGCAACTCCCACTCTAATATCACCCTCCCCATCCAACCACTACCTTTCTTCCACTCCACTAACTACCTTGATTATAGCAAGCTCAGATGCTCATAAGCCAGTGCTTATTATACAGCAGTAACTTCTTCTTGTAACATTTGTTAATGTCTGTTATGTACTTCACAGATAAAGATTCTAGTTGTCTACTGATGTACTATGACTTCATCTGTAAATATGTTGTAAGTAATTGCTACGTAAATTGTTAATCGCTATGTAATCCAATGTAACTACTGTCTGTTTATTTTAACTGTGTAGCTTTTCTCCATGGGCCTCCGCTGAAAATGGACCTACGTCCAGTCGGACACTCCCGGTCAACAAATATAAATAAATAAATAAACAAATAACTACATTGAACTATTTGTACTATAGTTACTTCATTTGCACTTTTGGCATTAGACTACCTGAAGCTATTTCTCTATACAGTTGCTGCATCTGAAGCCATTGCAGTATAGGTTCATAGTTTCATGGGTACTTACTAGAATATTGATCTGTAATGATGTTAGGAAGTCTAGCTATACAATCCCATGGTAGTTTTTAGCCCTTACATTTTGTATACGAAGGTCCCAGAGGGAGGCAGAACACATGTATGCTGTGACATTTTTACTTGCTATCACAGTCCATGAGTGGGCGTTAAACTGAGGATGCATTTGTGATTTCATATACATTTGTCCAAAATTTTTTCAATAGAATAAAAGAAGTATTTCCTTGTATGTAGACTAAAAGGCAGTTCTGTAGAAAAGGTAGTCTCTGCAAAACAGACCTACCTCTCTAACATATTCTATTTATGTTGCAAACAAGGTTAAGATCCCTTGAGTGGGTATTCATGCTACCATTGGACTTGTGAATATGTATCACAGGACAGGGTCTGTTGAAGCACTACATGAGAGGAAGAGGCCACTTCTCAGCATCTGTATGGTATCACGAAGAGGGACAAGGCTTTGAGATGGTCACCATAGTTTTCATGATTTAGGTCTTTGATTTTTCTTTAGTGAGAGTGTGTTGTAAGTTGTGTTTGGACAGTGGGATAGTAGGAAAACCGCACCCACAGACTCAAAAAAACATGTTTATTTCATCATGGTTTGGTATTTCCTACATTTAACACCTCTCTGGGACTATTTACAGATATTTAAATATTTTTATACATAATTTCTGAGTCTGACCACATGGGATCTTGCATATTGAAGCAATTCTTATTGTTTAGTCTGCCTCTAGGTATTCCACAATGCAGTGCTTGCTTGTTAAAAATTACATCACGCAGGCTTCTTTCTTTCTAAAGCTCCTTTCAGTGGACTGATTTACATGCTCACACTGCTGTCTTTCAGTCAGTTTTAAGTAACATTTCATGCCATTCAATGACTACTTAAAACACAGACAGTGCAAATGCCACAGAACAGACTTTCAAAGTGCTTTTTACTGCTGCTTCTTTTTAGAATGTCTAAACTGCAGTCTTTTGTGAAACCTGAATTGTACTACGTTGACTCATTTCCCATCCCCCTTCACAACTAACTTCCCTGGCTGTCAATGTGCTAAGGGTAATTTGAGCTGTTTCCTGCTATGACTAACAGCTCAGAGCAGGAGACTTGACTCATGTACTGTTTCCTTGTTCTAGCCTTTACTTTCTGTATGGGTAGAGGAAGGACCAGGGAATTGTGACATCACAGCATGGGTGGGTTTTTAGGACAGTAGCGGTGATGTCATTTTGGGGAGGGAAATGGCCAGAAAACTACTTGTAGTCAGGTGCCTTGATGACATCACTGAATTGGAGACTGCAGCAAGGGGGGACAAAAGTGTTTTGAAAGTGAAACCACCACAGTACAGTAAGGTACTATTCTAGTGGAGAGAAACAGTCAATTTAAATATTTTCAATGCTGTATTTTTGTTTATTCATAGCAGGGACAGTAAACTGGTAGAAAAAGACAGTGAGGTTGAGCATTTAATAAAATAATCCCATTGTTGTCCTTTTATGGTGTATTATATTCAGGGCTCAGCCTGATGAATGATGATTACAGTAGAATGGTTAAATCCCCAGACCTGAACCCCATACCTTTAGATATAGGCTATATGATGAAAAAAAAACTTATTTACAAAAATGGATACATGGTTCTCAAAGGAAAGTTTATTACTGACTAAGGTTCATAGATCTCTGACTGCAGGATCAGTTTCAGGGGTGTGTTGTCAATGTAAAGTTACAAAGGAATTCAGACTTGATGAAGGATATAATTATACATATCTTGGCATTTAGGTTTTAGTACATACCTTTGACACCAGCTATTTGTTTGAGAAAGGATTTCTTGGAGGAGTTTGGTGTTCCCTGAGGAATGTGTGATGGCATCAAGTTTACAGTCATCTACAAATACCATCAGCCATTATCCCTTAATATTTGCTTCATCTTCTGAGAAGTGTATGCCAAAGTGGAGTGGTCAAAGGACTGAACCCTAAGGTAAACCTCTAGTGACAGGTCTATGGGAGGGGGAAGATGTACCCACTGTAATTTCCTGGGTTCTATCTTTGAGCTACTTTGCTATCCAACAAGTTATATAGGAGTTTCATTTTAGCTGGGAGAATCCAACTATGATACATGAGTCTGGGATGGTGCAAGATGTTTTTGCATGATCTAGATATGCAGCATGTTCTGATTTGCTCATATCGGTTGCTTCACTTAGATGTTGACCATGATGAATAGGCAGGATCTGAACTTGACAAATCCTAACTGGCTTGAACTGAGAGTTTGTTGGCTAACTATGTCCTTATTTATGAATTCCATAATGATCATGTCCATAGTCCTACAAATGAGGCTTATCAGTCTTATGGGTCTATAATTACTTAGGACCATTATAGTGGAAGATTAATGCTGTCCTCCACTCAATGTCACAAAGCCTTTTTTGATGTTGATGTTGAATGACCTCTGTAGAGGGTCTGACAAGTCATGTTTCAGGCTGAACAGCAGACATCCAAATATGTTATCTGGCCCCGTAGAAGTAGTGCTCTTGACCTTGGACAGCACCTTGAGGGCTAGTTCTTAGGAGAATTTGAGGGGAATGCAGATGTAGGTATGTGACTTGGGAATATAGGAGGGGACAAGGAGATGACATTTGAAGTATATCTGTCTGCTATCAGACTAGCAATGTTGCCTAAGTCTGAATATGCACAGTGCTAGTTATTGTTTCTGAGATATTTAGAAGAGTTAAAGAAGGCTTCTGTGGTAATTCTTTGACTGAATAGCTATGTTTCCCTCATATATGGCTTTGCTTGCTTTGATCATTAGATTATCAGTAGCTGTTTCTGATACTAATTTGGCAGAGGTCAAATTAACCTATTATTTCAGTCATCAGCTGCACGGCAGGGGTCAATTTAACCTATTATTTCAGTCATTGATTGCATTTGTTCTCATATTTGTTCAGCGCTGTTGGTGCATTGCTGAATGTACTGATTACTCCATTGATACTGAAATTTGTCCTATTGCTTTCACTTATTGTACATGAAACTGTTGGTTTAGACTGTATGACTTAAATTAGCCATGTTTTACTGACTAATTTATTTTTGCTACTAGAGGTGTACTTAGTTATTTTGGCAACCAGTTTTATTTCCTGACTTGGACTTAGGGAACAAAAAAATAAAGCTTCTCTACTATAGGGAGTGCTAAAGTACTTTAGTTTTGTAGTCCTTAGGAAAAAATCTTCTCTCCTTTTAAACTGTAGCAAACAGCTGTTATGTTTCACAAACAGGTCACTAAACCTCTTTAGTTCTGAAGTCCGAGGACTGTATTTTCTAAAGAAGAAAAACTCTTTTTCCATTTAAAGTGTAGCACACTGCTTGCTACCTTTCAGGCAAATATCTGCTACATAAAATGCTGCCAGTCCACAGGGACCATGCACAACTAAAAATAAAAAAAATAAAACAAAATGGACCACTGCGGTCAATTACTCTACTTTATTTCAACACACCAACCAATTGGTTGGTGTGTTGAAATAAAATAGCTGCTACAGTTTATTACATACACTGAGAGTTAAAACACTTCATTTTGGATTGCAAATGCATTAGTCATTTAAATGCTGGTATTGCGCTGAAGGGTTTACTATTAAAATTATTAAAATAAAAATAAATTTGCAATTAAATGTTGACATTTATTGTCAAATCTATGTTATTCTGACTGTTCAGAATGTCAATAACTGTCAATAATTGCCGTAAAAGTCAAATTTGACATTTTACGGCAAATTACCGAATATGCCATCCTTCCCATGAAGTGCTGTACTCCAAAAAAGAACATTCCGTTTTTGCAGGAGGGCAAGCCCCCCTGCACCCCATTGTGGGGGCTGCGCCCACCACACCCCATGCTAACTATATATTCCAACTCTGAGATCGCACTACAGTGAGGAAAGGGATGAATTTCCCTAACTGCACTGCACTATGATCTCTGTACAGTTCTTCGCACTTATATTAGCGAATGCACAGTACATTCACTAATATGAACGTTTGAGAATTGAGAATGCACTTATATGAAACATTCAAACATCTGCATCTGTAGTTCCAAATTTTCATATGCCTGCATTCTTCCCGCAACATTATACTAGTAAAGGGCGTTGAAGACCTGCATACTGCACAAGCTGGCACAGTGTTCTTGTCTCCTCATTTCATTTACAAATGAAGTGAACAGAATTAGGCCAAGTTCAGAGTCCTATGGTACTGCTGTTGACACTATATGCAGTGAGGGAGAATAATTATTTTTTCCGCTGCACATTTGATGTCTCTCCTTTCAACTTCCTTTCAGAACATTCACTAACATTGATTTTTAGCTGAAAGTTGGCCATCTTTTGTATAATGAGATGCTGTCTGACAGTAAGAAATACCTTTGAAATGGAAATTAATTTTAAATTGAGAACTATGTCCAGGTGCTGAGAAATATCCATCTTGTCAGGGTTCCCTCCATGACTCGATCACAAATCAAGTTGAAAAGCAGAGATTAGATTTGAAATGGATGTAAAGAAAATGATTGCACTTGAAGACAATTCTCCAACGTAGTGCATGGTGAGACAAACTCCCACAAATAATATAATTAATTCTAAGGCCATAAAACAATGGAGTAAGTCATCAAACCTTTGAATAAGTATAACTTTGGATACTTGAGTTAGCTCAGCCAGGCATCACTAAAAGTTGACACTTTCCATTAGCTATATACCACATAAGCTTTTCGCAATGCATCTGTTGATTTGAGCTTGCTTGTGAAGCCACTGGCCTTTGCAGCAAAGTTTATGTATTAGATCATCAGTTGCAATAGCTGTAGACTCAAGTTTTTGGAGAAGCTAGCAAATGGTAGCTGAAGAGACTGATTTGATCAAAAGGAGATAAATATGAGATAACTTTGGTAATCTTCATTAGGACAAAATAAAGCTCCATATGAGTACAACAGATTCAGAATGCTTGCTGAACAATATATATGTTTCAAATGAGATAAGATGCACCAAAGTATTAGGCTGAGTTAATCTGCCAGGCCTGGGCATAATAAGCAATTTAAATAACCAGTTGTTTTAGTGAGCAATAAATTTCTATTTTACCTGCATGCAGTTTGAGTTTTAAGTTTCTTTGGCTGTTCTGGTGCTAGCCAGAGATGTGGAATATCTAACTACATTGCATTGTTTTACAAGTTATCTGGCAGCAGCATCTCTTGATTCTATGATGTGATGCATTGGAATTAATTTTGTGCTTGTATGATGTTACACTGGTGTCATAGTCTTTAAAATAATGAGAAGTGGGCACACTATTGTATAGCTAAAGGGAAAATTCATATAGTGCAGTGGAACTTAAGTGTAAACTCATAATAAAAAAAAAAACAGAACAACAGTGCAGTGCCCCCACAATTCTTTACTTCTTGAAAAGCAATAATGCTGTACTTAAATGACGTTGTCTAAAACTACAGGACAGATGTTGGCAGATGATCACTGAATGAAAGACCAGGATACTCTCCTAAAAGAACTGTTATCAGTCCTACTTTTGAAAATTATTTCTAGTACTAGGGCATAGGGCTGAGTGTAATAGGTGAGGAAACTGGTCAGTAGAGAGTGGACAGTCAACATACTTGTTATTCATTAGTGTGGATTCACCTTTTATATTGGATGTCAGGCAAAAGATTCCATTGGTGATTGTCTTGTGTGATCAAGTTTATGCATAAGAAGAGGATAGTAAGATATTTCACCTTAATAATGTTTTTGAAATCACTAATCCATATCTGTACATATTAAGTAGCAATTAGGACTCAAAGAAGTTGCAATACAAATGATGTTGATGTCTTATAACAACTCCAATACCCCAATGGCAAATATTACACATTCAGTAATGCATGTATATCATAGAATTTGCTAAAGAATCAAATAACCTGCCTTTTGACAGCAATGTATAATAACTGTTTTGTTCAGTTTTCTATCGATCACGTTTCCATTCATAATGTCAATACTACAGAATGCTGACACTAGGAAGGGTACAATCAGAATGCTGAGTGTTTATTTTACCAGAATGTCAATACAATGACAGTTCTGAATGTGGACACAGAGGTAAGTGCAATTGTGTTGGGGGTTGTTTGTGTGAGCATGCATGAGTTGGGCTTATAGTAAGGTTTAGATAAAGGGATAGCTTTAGTTTTGTGTATGTGCATTTGCTGTTGCTGTTCTTATTTTTATTGTTGCTGTGTGTGTGTACCTGAGCCTGTCTTGTAGAGTGGTAGTGGTATGACAAGAGTTTTTTTTTAAAGTAAAGCAGGGTTAGAGTTAGTAGCAGGGATAGGGTTAGCATGAATTAGAAAAGTGGTAGAAGTACATCTTACCAATGCATGCTAACTTTAACCTCTACCCTAACCCTGGACTTTAACTTAGAAAAACCCTTTCCACAATGCAACCCTTATTCAGACAAAATGCATCTTATGCTTTTTAACATGTTGGATTTTTTTTGTTTATATGTAAATTGTTTGCAAACTTATACTATTCATATTTTTCTATTAAGTTAATGTAGCTATTTTGATTTAGGTATTTTGATGTATTGCTATTATGTGCTGTTGTTATTTTGGTGTCAATGTTGCGAGAGTTTACATTTTGATAAATTGCTTGTATGTGATTCTTTGTTTTGTTTGTAGATGCATTGTTATTTTAATCTGATTGATAATGCCCAATCCATCTTTAAAGGATCTGTGGCATGTTGCAAATGCTTGTTTGCCAATACTTTTAAGATGTAGGCTCATCAGTATTTCTGTTGAAAAGTTTTTGATGAATAATCTGCTGCTGTTTAAAAAAGTCACAGGGTTAGAATCTAGACCCACATAAAGAAGCAGAAGATAGTGTAAAAAGGATTTTTATCAAATGCATGTTTAGATATACCCAATTAATTTTAACATGTATGTGTGTATTCACTCAGTTTAATTTCTCCATGTCTTTTGGGTTTCTAGTACCATGACTGGAATGGACGCAATTCTGAGTCAAAGTATGATTAAAATTTATAAAATTAGTAGTGTTTCAGTGTTTGATGTTAGCCAAATGTGTTCTTTGCAGCACCCACAATGTGCCCATAATTGACTCCTTCTGTAATTCATACAAAGTTACATATATCAGTAGCATACCTAAATACGACTGTCATTTTTTTTTTATGAGAGCCATTGCTCCTACTGCTACTGGAACTGTCTGGGTATCCTTCTTCTGCATTGCCTTCATTTTTGCCTGCGTATCTTGGTATTTTATGACTTTGTGTCTCCTATATAAATAAAAAAGCTGCAATCACTGGGTATAGTAATTTTAATGACCAATGCCACATTTTTCTTCTTTTCATAGACTACTATTTCTGGCTAACTTGCATCTGTTTTCTAAACTGCTGGTAATGGGTGAGCCCATGTGATATAAACTTCGTTATGCTCTATAATGCTTTTTGGCTCATGCTTCCAATGCTTCTCAGTTAATTCAGTATTATAATGTTTGCACAATCCCCAATGCAACAGTCATGCCACATTATTATGCTTGTCAGTATACAGGCCTCTGCCATTAGTATATCATACCCAGCAATGACATGTGTGAGTGTTTCCAGTTCTGTTTCACATAACCTGTATTTATCTGTTTCCCCTAGATGTTCAATGGACTTTGTAAATCAATGTGTATGTAGTCCACTATCCTGGACCCCCAATATTAACCATTTGTCTTATGGTTTAAATTAATCTCTCCTTAACCATTCATGCATCAGATCCTGATCGGCACAAAATTGTTCCAGGAGTTCTCTGTGGTTGCAACTATACTTACAATTTTTCTACATTTTTTGCCTAATCATCTAATCCTTATCCTTATTTTTTTTTTGGCATATTCAGTTGCTGCTTGATTTTTTCCACTTCTTGTTTGATATTCATTCTCATTTGACATTGACATACTTCTGCTAAACTAAACAGGGAAGTCATCTTAGACTCCTTTGCCTCTTGTATTAAAACTTTCACAATGTTTAGATCTGATGAAGTCAGCAGATATGTATGCAGTACTATGATTGTAGGCCTATAGATAAAATCAATTAATAGGAGGTCCATACCTCTTTCAGAAAGATAATATATAATCTTGATATACACTGATTTTTCTATATAATTTCATAAGCATGAACATTTTTCTTATCTTCTTGTCTAAAGGATCCAATAACAATAACTTTGAGGCAAATAAATTACCCCAAACTATAAGTTAGAACAGGAAGATCAAATTGGTTTATAGCCTGGACTTTGTTTTTAGCTGTCAGGGCTGTTTCCACTATTAATTTTAGTCTTGACTAATATTCTTTACTAAGTTTGTTTATATTTGTTTATGTGTTTTTTGTCAGTCCTTCATCAATTCCTAAATATTTATGCACACCCTTCTACTCAAATTACTTTATATCATGTCTGTCCCAGCCTGATATTTTCTTTGTACTTCATCTTTCCTGCTTTAAATGTTGCTTTTGCACATTTATCAAGATCAAATGCATTTACTGTATCATCTGAGAAACTTTTAACCACTTGCAGTTTGTGCTTTCAGCTCATCATCTGATGAATGATATAGGTTTTAACCATCCACAAAAAGAAGCTGAAAAGTCTTTACACTGTTGTTTTCTGGGAGCCAGATTGCAACTATGACCTAATCTGTCAAGTAGATAGTGTAATCAGTTAAGGACAAGACAAAAGAGCAGTGACAACAAAGAGTTTCCCTGGAGTATCATTCTTTGAATTTTTATTCCTGGGATAATAAACTGTCCTTTATCATGGTTTGCAGAATGGTTTGCTGCTGTTTCATGGTCACTGTAATATAAATGATCAATGTGGGGTGAATCATATTTATCTGTAAACACTCCTTTATCTATGAATGTGGGATGCTGTCAAATGCTTTTTTGGAATCTATCCATGCCATGCTTAGATTTTTCCCCTTTTACAATTATCCATTATGACTTCATTTAACAACATATGATCTTTTGTTCCATATGACTTTCTTTTGTTACCTTTTTGTTCTATTGCCATTATTGAGTTTTCTTCTAAATGACTATAAACTTAGTCAGCATCATTTCCAGTACATACTTTATATGTACATCTTCAGAAGGCACATTATTGGTCTACAGCTTTTAAGATCACTTGCAGGTTCACTCTTATGGAGGAATATTATTTTTCCTATTGTTAACCAGGTTGATGTCTGTTTGTGATGTGCATAAAAGTAGTTCTTACTTAGGGCTAAATCTTTGTGTAAAGATGTAAATACTTTTAGCCAGAAAGTAGGTACTGCAGCTGGGTCTGGGGGTTTCCATTTAGGAGCTTTTCTTAATTTTGTTTCAGTTTCTCTGGCTGTTAACTTCATCACATTTCACATTCTGTTTAGTTGAACTTCTTACTCTTTCTTTTGCTTCTTCAATCCATTCAGCATCTTTATTATGTTCCAAAGGGTCTTAATAGCTATTTTTCCAAAACATGTCTATTTCATTTTTTTGGTGATATTTCTATTTATTTTTCTTTGTTTCCTATTTCTTTATAAAAACATTTTTGAGTCATGAATGAAATGCTTATTTTGTACTTTTTCTTTATATTTATCTGCATTTTCTCCCTGTGATTGTATCTTTAGTTTATTATTTGCAATATTGTATGATAGATCCTGCTGTGTTATTATACTGCACATTGCTTTTAACATCTTTCTAAGTATTTTTGATCTGTTCTTCTTCTACTATAATCTTCTAGTAGTGACACTTCTTGTCTTAATTGCTTTATACTTTTCTCTATTTGATGATTCCATGATGGCATTTGATTCCTTACTTTCTTTTCCATTATTGCTCTGTGTTTTTGTGGTAAGACATTTTTCTGTTATTATATACTAATATATCCTATTTATTTCTGTTCTATCACATGAATTTCTGTTAATAGTCTTGATTATTGTGTTCATCTGTTTTATCAGACTTCTAACATTTTGGTCTTATTTACTTTCTGTGATCTATTTCTTTCATTGATCTTAATATGTCTATTCAGTTGTATTAAATCAAACAGCTATTCCCTTACATCATTTCTTCTAAACTGAGGGCACATTCTTTGTTCTCTGTTTCATGCAGGCATTCTACGGAAAGTTCCAAAACATTTTCCTGTGACATATTCTCTTCAGCTGCATCCTGCATTGTTCTTTGCTCTTTCATATGGGAGCTCACTGACCTATGACTCCACAACATTGATTTCATTACAGTTACCACTATTTCCCACTCCTTCTCTTGCTGTGCAAGTCCAAGTGTGCTTTTGCATTGGTTTTCTACAAAAGGCTCCAGACTATCTTCATGTGTCAAGTGATCAGATGCTTCACATTCCTCCTGTTTCTCCTTAATTTTGGCACTCATAATTTCATGATGTTGTGACATTACCAGAGTTGAATCCTTCACTTTAGACTTAATCCATAACTTCAGTTTCCATTTCTTTAACTTATCCATAGATAATCCTATTTTCTATACTCCCCTTATTTTTTGTATTGTGAAATTTTCCATCTTGGTGTACCTTTGCCTGTATTTCTCTTTAAATATCATTGTTGATGCTTTTTTGTATTGATTAGTTTTACTTTCTTCTTTGCATAAATATTGCACCAAATTAAATCTCTTTTTTTTTCACATATCCATATTTCTTCTTCAGATGTCTCCTGCTCCACCTGTTTCTCCTTACAGAGGGGACTCATTTTTCAATCATGATGTGAGGTAACCTGTGTTAGACTTTATACACTAATTCCTTCACTTTGCAGTTATCCATAACTTCAACTTCTGAATAACATCTTCTGTTCTATAGTCCCCATTAATGATCTTATTTTTTCTATTGTGAATTTTTCCATATCTAGATGCTTTGCCTACATTTCTCTTCAAATATCTTTGGAGCTGTTTTTTTGTATTGATTAGTTTGGCTTTCTCCTTTGGATAAATATTGCATAATTTTGGATCTTTAACAATTTATTGTAACCAATGTCAAGACTTCATCAGACAAGGCACAAACATAACTGAATGCATTTTAAAAGCCACAAGGTCTGACATCATCAACTCAATTAAAATTTAAAAACATATCAGCCTTCAACTCCACAAATTTAAAATTAAACATATACAGTAAAATGTAATTCAAAATATAAAAACTATGCATATGTATATCACAACCCACCTACCATTACCTATTCAGGGCTTTTAGTTTTAAAATACAACCAATAGAGGCAAGATCATTTAGTCCTGGCCACCCAACTGCTTTCAACCGGAGAATCCAATATAATTCCTATCTCTCCAGCCATAGTTGCCATGGACCTCCCCTTCTACTTGGCTGTATTTGCTCTATCACAATAAATTTAAAGCAATGGTCAGGGAACTCCATAATGTGGCAATATAGGGCATTCATCATGTTTTTCTTTTTAAAATGTTAACAGTGTTCATAAATACGAGTTCTCATTTTATGTTCAGTCTTCCTGATGTGAAACACCAGGCAACACTGACACAAAGTCCCATACACCACAATGGAACTGTTACAATTGTATCTTCCTCTTATTTTTAATAAATAGCCATTCAAACAAAACAATTATCCAGTATTAATATATGGACAGTAGTGGCAAAACCCACACCTGGACATCTGCCATGCTCTGTGTTCATCAGATCTGGGTTTAAATGGCCTTTCCATCAGTTTTTTTAAGTTATTACCCTTCCTATAAACAATTAAAGGTTTTGAACTAATTGTAGATCTTATTGCCTCATCTTCAGATAAAACAGGCCAATTCTTACATAAAATATCTCTTATTGCATTTGAATCAACAGTGTATGTAGTAATATAAGATAACCTAAAATTCACATCTTCACATGCTTCAATGTTCCCACCACTAACCATAGTATCCATTAAATTATTGTCATTTATGTTTCCAATACCCAAAATAGGGTTATAAAACCCACGGGTATGTTTATTGACTACTTCCAACTTAATGTCACTCGCAAAGTCTCAAGGATAGTCCCTTTTTATAAACATACCCTCTAATAAGGTGCATTAATTTAAAAAGTCTTCAAAGGTAGAAACCATTTTGGCAGCTCTCATGAATTGCACTATAACTACAGCTTTTTTGTGGGTCATAGGGTGGCAACTTGAAAAATGAAAAGAATTAGAATACGTTGGTTTTCTATAAATGATAGAGAAATACGTACCATTCACCCGATCTTTAACCAACTGTACATCCAGATAATTTATAACCTCAAAGTTGACCACATGGGTGAATTCCAAAAAGGTGGTGGAAGTATTAAAATATTCCATAAAAACATTTATCCCATCCATATCCCCTTTCCAAATAATAAACAAATCATCAAGATATCTGAGATACAGATCACAATATTGAAATAAAGGATGGTTGAATATAAATCTATGTTCCCATTCACACTTGATGATATTTGCATATAAAGGCCCACAGGCTGCCCCCATAGCTGCCCCTCTATCCTGTAAAAACAACTGCTCATCAGGTATGATATATTTGTTCTTAAGTACAAGTTCCATCATTTCAACATATACATTTACATTATCCTGCAAAAGCCCCTTCCTCACTAGATATTCCTGGAACCATTCCATCCTCACATCAAGCGGGATACAAGAAATAAATCTTTGACGTCAATCATTAAAAAAATAATGAGTCAGTACAAAATATATTTTGTTGCATTTAGCCAAAATGTCCCAGGAATTAATGCACAAGAACAATTCCTGTTTCAAATATCCATTCAGTTTTTTATCCAAGAATATGGCTATTGCAGAAGTAATTGAATTACGTGCATCGACAATCGGGCACATGGGGGATTAGCTAAATCCTTGTGCAATTTGGGCAAACCAGATATTGTAAGAATAACTGGAAATTCAATTTTCAAAAATTTAAATTCATCTAAGGTAATTTGTTGTTCTAAAAGCATATCACTAAGTTGAGATGCAATTCTAGCATAAGCTACATCTAATTAATTCTTGGACACTTCTCTATATTTATCGCTGAATAAAATTGCATGCATCCTCTCAACATAGTCATGAAAATCCATAATTACAACCCCACCACCCTTATCAGGCTGTATGATTCTCATTTGCAATAGTCTGAGGTGATTAACAAGTTCAATCTCCTCATGATTGAAGTCACGTGACATCCTGCCTCTATCCTGCAAATGGTGTCTCAAATCAAGCTTACACATTTTTTCAAAAATAATGACGGTTGAAGGGGGGGGTTTACATGTGCTAGATACCCAAAATGGATCTCTGTTAACAAATTCGCAATTGTTGAACAACATATGCAAATTAATTTTCTGAATGTAGAGTTTAAGATCTAACAATGTAGTCACAATGTCTGCTCTAACTTGTGGAACAAACGAAAACCCTTTCAAAAACAAATTCCTTCGAAGACTTTTTAAATTAATGTGCCTTATTAGAGGGTATGTTTATAAAATGGGGCTATCCTTGTGACTTTCTGGGTGGCATTAATTTGGAAGTAGTCAATAAACGTACCCGTGGGTTTTATAACCCAATTTTGGGTATTGGAAACGTGAATGACAACAATTTAATGGATATTATGGTCAGTGGTGGGAACATTGAAGCATTATAGGTTATCTTATATTCCTACATATACTGTTGATTCAAATGCAATAAGAGAATTATAGGTTATCTTATATACTACATATACTGTTGATTCAAATGCAATAAGAGATATTTTATGTAAGAACTGGCCTGTTTTATCAGAAGATAAGGCAATAAGATCTACAATTAGTTCAAAACCTTTAATTTTTTTATAGGAAGGGTAATAACTTAAAAAACTTGATGGAAAGACCATTTAAACCCAAATCTGATGAACATAGAGCATGGCAGATGTCCAGGTGTGGGTTTTGTCACTACTGTCCATATATTAATACTGGATAATTGTTTTGTTTGAATGGTTATTTATTAAAAATAAGTGGAAGATACAATTGTAACAGTTCCAGTGTGGTATATGGGGCTTTGTGTCAGTGTTGCCTGGCGTTTTAAGTCGGGAAGACTGAACGTAAAATGAGAACTCGTATTTATGAACACTGTTATGATATTAAAAAGAAAAAAATGATGAATGCCCTGTATCGCCACATTATGGAGTTCCCTGACCATTGCTTTAAATTTATTGTGATAGAGCAAATAAAGCC
This sequence comes from Protopterus annectens, assembly GCF_019279795.1. NCBI lineage: Eukaryota > Metazoa > Chordata > Ceratodontiformes > Protopteridae > Protopterus > Protopterus annectens. Next base: position 38,183,008 of record NC_056727.1, on the reverse strand, counting down.
AAGTAGTATGGGAGGTCCATGGCAACTATGGCTGGGGAGAAAGGAATTATATTGGATTCTCCGGTTGAAAGCAGTTGGGTGGCCAGGACTAAAAGATCTTGCCTCTATTAGTTGTATTTTAAAAGTAAAAGCCCTGAATAGGTAATGGTAGGTGGGTTGTGATATATGTATGTTTAGTTTTTATATTCTGAATTACATTTTACTATATATGTTTCATTTTAAATTTGTGGAGTTGAAGGCTGATATGTTTTTAAATGTTAATTGAGTTGATGATGTCAGACCTTGTGGCTTTTAAAATGCATTCATTTATGTTTGTGTCTTGTCTGATGAAGTCTTGACATTGTTCAAGACGAAAGCGCTTACAATAAATTGTTAAGGATACGCTTCCTGGCCTTGGTGCATTTTTTTTGTGCTTTAAAGTATTTATGCTTCGAGTTTTTTGTGATAATTTCAGATCTCCTTTTTTTTCCCATATCCATGTTTCTTTTTTATATCTTTCAAAAATCTTTAGGTTTCATTGTTTATATTTTCCCACTTTCTCTGTTGTTTCTTTTTCCAAGCAACTCAAAGTTTTTTTGTGTATATAATGTTTTTCATGCATCTGTTTTATCAACAAACACACATTTGCATTTTATTTATTTGTATGTATTTACATTTGTTGATCGGGAAAATCTGACTGGACAGAGGTCCTTTTTCAGTGGAGGCCCAGGCAGAAAAGCTCCACAATAAAAACAACAAAACAACAATTAAAAACAACAATTAACTACAAGTTACAAGAAGTATAGGTCGGTTTTGTTTAACAATAGCAGTAAACAGTTATAGTTCAAAATGAAATTTAGTTAAATGGTACAACACCTATATCGTTGGTGCCATAAAGACTAGCAAGTATTTTAATAGCTGAGCTAGCAGCTATTACCCTTGGATAACAATGGCTAAGATTACATCTGAGATATAGGTTTACAAGCGATGTATTTGGTTGCAATACGAGTTAGTTAGAGGGGTGTAAGAAAGGGATTAGAGAGGTTGGAGTAGAGATGTTAGAGAGGTTTGTTAAAGGGGCATGTCCAGTGCTCTTTTAGATGAGATTTTAGAGCAGCTTTGAAGTTAGTGCATGATGACACAGACATTATAGTGTGAGGAAGGGCATTCCATAATTTTGCTATGGAGTAGGAGAAGAGAGCTTCTCCAGCAGAGTTCCTGGTTTTAGTTACCTGTAATTAATTTTTGTTGCTGGAGCATAGTGGTCTGGTGGTATGATAGGGTTGGAGTAGATTTTGGAGGGAGGGGACTTTTAGAAGATGATTTCATAGTTTGCGGGCGAGTGAGAGTTGGTACCATTGAAGGAGGTGAGGGAGTTCTAGCCAGCCTAGTTCAGTAAGTGAGGTGCAGTGGTGGCTACGGTAGTTTGCGCCAGTGGCAAACCTTGGTATTTTGTTGTAGCAGTCTTCGAGTTTACCTAACTCACTTTGCCTTTGGTTGGTAAATATTGGAGAGCTGTAGAGTAGGGTAGAGATAAGGTGGCTATTTGCAACTGAAATCTTGGCTGTTTTGGTGAGAAATTGCTTATTTCTGTATAAAGCTCCTAGTGTTTTGTGTACTTTTTTATGGTTAACGAGATGTGGATGTCAAACTTGAGGTTATTGTCAGTTTCAACTCCAAGTACTTTGGTGTGGTCTGTTGGGGGATATTGGTGTTGTCATTGGCTTTAATATTAAATTGGTGGGTGTTTAGATTGTGTTTGATAGGTTGGAGGATGAGGAGTTTTGTTTTGCTAAGTATTAATTTTGCATCTGAAAGCCAAGTTTCAACTGAGGGAAAAAGACTTCCTGTGTGGTCCTTTGAAGTTTAGGTAGGGAGTGGGCTGAGCAAATGATGGTGGAATCATTTGTGTACTGTATGAGAGTGGCTTGTTGGTAGCAGAGGCTAGGTTATTAGTGAATATGGAGAAGAATAAGGGTCCAAGGATGGATCTTTGGGCAACGCCTATTGAGACAGGGAGTTGGGGGCATATATCATTATGCCAAACAATGGATTGATGGCGGTCAGTCAGGTAGTTCTGGAACCAGTCTGTGACAGACTGAGAGAAGGATAATGTAATGAGGACAGTAATGAGTTGTTTATGAGAGACCATGTCAAATGCTTTAGATAGGTCTAGGAAAGTTGCAAAGCTGAAATAACCATTGTTTTTATGTTGAAGGATTGTATTAGTGAAAGCAAGTAAGGCAGTGGTTGTGCTGTGGTATGGTCGGAAACCATGCTGTGTGTTAGATAGGAGATCGTTAGCAACGAGGTAGCCTAGAACCTGAGAGTGAATGTATCTCTCAAGTATTTTTGATAGAGGGGACAGAATTGCTATGGGCCCATAGTTGGTGAATTCTGTGAAGGGCTCACCTTTGTGGAGGAGGATATGTGGGATATTTTCCATTGTGAGAGGACATAGCTTTCAGATAAAGATTGGTTATTCAGGATTACAACTGGGTAGGCTAGGGCTTCAGCTGCATTTTTAAGGTACTCAGCTGGGAGGTTGTCAGCTGCTAGTTTTGTGGGCTTTAGTTTTGATAAGAGTTTTTTTAAGTTGGAGGTTTGGATAGGAGAGAAAGCAAATGCAGTGGGCAGGTTACTAGGTGTAGTTGGAGGGGGAGGGGAGAGGGGTTGTGTTATTTTGCTAGTGATAGAATGGTTTGTGTGAAGTGAATGTTGAAAGATGTGGCAATGTTTTCAGAGGAGTTTGTTTTGTTTGGTGGAGGGGTTCCTACTTTTCCTGGGTGGGGGATGGAGTTGATGATTGACCAAAATTGTTTTGGGTTGTTTTGAGTGGAGTTCAGGGCAGACTGGTAATATATTCTTGTGCAAGTGTTTTTCTTTTCTCTAACTTCTCTGTTAATCTTTTTGAATATTTTCTATCCAGAACTTCTGGGTTTCTTGCATAATAGTATAGGTTCATAGGTTGGTACTAGGCTATCAGCCCAAGGGCCTATACAAGCCTAGCCATAACATTTCCCTGGCTATTTCTTCCTGCACTATTTACTTCCCTGAACCCCTGTCTAACAGGGCGACTGGTGTGATCCCCATGGTGAATTTCCTTTCGGCCATCCAGTCGTCAAGGTTCCTTTTGAAGAGGGCCAAAGAGGCACTCTGCTTGACATGTATGGGCAATCTGTTCCAGAGTCTGGGGAGTCTCTGGGTCAGGACCCTATCCCTCCAGCATGTTTTGTTTATTGTGATGACAAGGTTTAGATCCCTGGATTGTGTGGCTCTGAGGTAATGATACATATTTTTTCCTTATCCTTAACAGTCCACGCTATCATCTTGATGAGTGTTTTTCAGGCAGTCGTTTTTTTTGTGTTTTTTTGTGGACTACTACTTCCTTCTACAAAAAAGGGCCATCCTCCTCCTGAGCCTGACCTATTCCAAGTGTAGGAATATTTCCATATCTTGAGGATTCTACACTGTCATTTTTTTCCAGTCCTGACACCAGTGTGCATTCCAGGATAGGGCACTGTTTTTTCTGGGACTTGTGCACGTATATTTTTAACCTATGTCCATGCTATATGTTAAATAACATACAATCTATATATCTGTGTGGTCTTAGTGAGATTTTGTTAAAACAGGTTCTAGCATGTGTAGGTACTCACAAAGTCTTGATAATGAATTCAGTTCAATCAATACTACTCTTTTTTTTGCTGATTTTATCTCCTCTTCATTTGGACCACTATGTCCTGTATGCTGAAAACAATGAATGTTAAGTATAGCTACTCAACATCTGCTTATAGAAGATATCAAATCATCAAATAGTCAGAAATTATGGTTCTTGGTATTGAGAAGGTATCTGTTAGACATCAGGTTGCTTATACTATCAAATGTGAGCATGATACATTCTAATAAATACAAAGATATTTCCTATTTCAATAAATAGAAGGCATCACAGATAATGTGTTATCAGACAGTCTGGTTACAAATTTTAAAAAGCAGATTTTGTTTACTATATAAGGCTAACAAATTTTGGAAGGGAAATTGTATGGACTTACAGGAGAGAAGAATCTGTTCATGTCTTCACTCTTTGTCCTGGAGTTTTTGTAGTTTTCAACTTTCACCTCAGGGTCCAAACTGCAAACCTTGGGCATCAATGCTCTAACCAGTGTCAGGAAAACATTATGTAGGAATTGAGAGCCAATGATGAATTTTAGGACTGATTAATCTGTGAACTTCTCCTTGTGCATGCCTTTAGAAGCCTATCGGTCATAGGGGCTTGGAGATGCAGTGAGATACATGACTTGCACAATAATTACATATACAGAGAATGGATTTGTCCTTTCAGAAATCTGTGCCTGTTCTCCTGCTGAACACAGAGCTGTTCTTGGTAATATGTGTTCACAGTTCTTTATACAGTGATGGACAGAAAAAGGTTAAAAAAAACAATTATCACATATGCATGGCAATAATTGATACTACAAGACACATAAAAAGAAATAGGTTGGCATTGGGAAAAACAGGCCAAAAGAAAAGAAATATTAACACACAAAAGTTATTTAGAAATGTCATTAATGTTATTCCTTTATTCATTTCTAATTCAGTACTTATTATGTTACTCCTTCATTCAATGGATTAACAATACAACCAAATAGTTAACTCCTCCAAAACAACAACCCAGATCAATAGAACTAAACAGAAACTGAACAAAACTGCCAAACCACTTCAAATTTTTGATTACATCAATAATCCAATAGGTACCACCCAGTTCTTGGACTCTAGCTAGACCTCTATCTTGTCTCCCATCTACATCTTTAAAGTACAGAGAAAAAGATTAAGTCACGCTTATGCTGGGCCAAAAAAAAATCTCCCCCTTTTTTTCATTGCTTCAAGAACTGCACTAGGCAAAGGCATCTTGCTGTCTCACCTAGAATATGCTGTCTTGCTAATTGCAGCAGATTCTAAAAGAAACACCAGTTCCACTAATCCATCTCAGATAGTATATATTGATTCATCACTCTTTTCTCAAGGAATGAAGACTAATGCATAACTGTTAAAAAAAGAAAATCACTTGCTGTCCAAGAGCATGATGACCTCCTACTCAAATGACAAATGTTCAAACTTTTCTTTGATCATCCATTCCCTCCATTAGCCTCTAAACTCAAAAAAACAGACATTATCCTGTAATCTTAGAAAACATAACCACTGAGGACCATTTCTTCATACTCTAAGCTGAGGCCTCATTATAGAACCTATTCCCTCTTTATCCTAGGCTTCAGACTATGGAAATCTTTTCCTAGTCATTCTTTTTATCACAAATTCCAAACACTCAAGGTGCAAGTGCATTTTCTAGGATATACAATTTGTTTGCCTATCCTCCCATATGACATATGAATCCTTTCTCCTAAAGTGCTTCTAAGGCATGAGTCAAGACTCATGCTCCATGACTTGGAACCTAATGGACTAATCATACCTCTCATCCTCCAAAAAATCAGAGATGAGGGTCTGAAAGGGGATCAATTTCTTATTTATTTATTTATTTATTGGCATTTGATTACTAGGAAAGTCCACTGGGCCACGGAGAGCCCATTTTCAGTGGAGGCCCAGGGAGAAAAGCTCCAAGGTATACATAAGCAAAAGCATAATACATTTTTAAGACAATATACAGTAGTTACATATAATACATTTGCTTGAAATTTATACAGAGTAAGCAAACAGGTGCAGAAGGATTATAACTACTGGAGAATATGTACAATATTTACAGCAATGGAATATTGGTTTGAGCAATATCCATAAGGCATAGTCAGATATAGGAACAAATGGATTATAAAATGAATTTGTCATATGTTAGTGAAGAGTACATAGAAGGTAGTATTAGTCTAGGACAGATAGAAGGGGAGTATAGAGGTAGCTTTAGGAGGGTGTGTGGTAGCTGATAGGATTAAATTAGTGCAAAAGATAAGAAAAAAAAAGAATGTAGGCTGGGCATAGAAAAGGACTGGCTAAATTTAGTGGAACAGATTAAGTAATGGCTGAGGAGGAAATAGAGCAGTTACAATTAGAGATGAAGTGGTTTTTATGGGTGATTTTAAAGTTTCAAGGATTATTTAGAGAATGGATGGCTGTAGGTAGGGAATTTCATTTTTTGGCCATGGTCCATGAGTAAAGTAGCTGTCCTACAGGTAACCTGGGTTTATGGACATGAAGAAGCTGCTGTTGTTCAGATCGTAGTGGCCTAGTGGGGTTATAGAGGATGAGTAGTGAGTTTACAGCAGGGTAGAGATGTAGGTTATAAATGAGTTTGTGAGTACTATTGAGCTGGAGGCATAGTAATTAATGGGGAAACTCAGGCCACTGTAATTTTTTTAGGGCAATGCAGTGATGAGTAGATTGGTGGGTAGTTGTACCAAATTTAGTAATTTTGTTACTGCACATTTCTAATTTTGACTGTAGGGATGACTGGAGATTGGTGAACAGTGGAGCACCATAGGTTAGGGAAGGGAGCAGGTGTGCTTCTGCTAGAGTTAGTTTAGATGGGGTTGACTTACTATTCCTACAGAGAAACCCTAGTTTCTTATGGATCTTGGAGATGCTGTTTTGTATATGCAAATTTAATTTGAGGTTTTCATCTATTATTACTCCTTGCAATTTGGTTTGTTCTACTAGCTCAATTGTGTGAAAATTATACGTTTATTTTTTTAGTGTTGAGAGAGATATGGTTGGTGTGGAGCTATGTCTCTACAGAGGAAAAGACTGCTTGAGTGTTTTGATAAAGGAGAGTTTCATTGGGTGCAGAGCAGACTAAGATTGAGTCATCTGCATATTGGACAAGGGAGCTGTGTGGGATGGCGAAATGGAGATTATTGATGAAAATATTAAAAAGCAGAGGACCTAAGATGGAACCTTGAGGGGCTCCTCTAGGGCTGGGCCTTCATATATATTGGGCATTATATAATTAATGGTAGTAAGTATTTGTATAAGTTTGATGTATGTTTTTAATAAAGTATACATCCATAAACAGGTCTTGCTTAATCAGGAACATCATGAATCTAAGAGGTGCAAAGCTAAGTCTGAGGGTCAGAATAATAGAACTGTGCTTAAATGACAGCAGGTGATATGGATGGGACTAAGCACTGGTAGGCAAGTGTAGAAGCAAAATCAAGATGAGACTATATTCTAAGCACTGGGCAGCTAACTTGCTTTTGTGTATCTTAAGGGGCATATATGTGTAAGGCTGTCTGTGCCTGCACATAAAAAGGCATGCATGAAAACTATGTATAAAACAATAATGCAGACAATGACCTTGTTCTTTGCAATGCCTGTGCTTTTATATGTCTCCTCAAGTTAACTTTCAAGGTGTTTTCAGTGAGCTCACATAACTGACCTTCTACATTCAGAAAAACAATTTTAGCTAACATCAAAGAGTGAAACAATGCTAATTTCATGAATTCTAATTGTATCCTGACTTAGGAATGTGGTATATTGCCATCATGGTATTAGAAACCTAAAGAACTTGTAGAAATCAAACCAAGTTGGAAACCTGGGAAGGATCTTAAAATGTGTCCTGTTTTTTTCAATTTTCCTCTTTGTGACAATCTGAGCATTTTCAACATACTCCTACTTTAACTATCTCTGAAGCACCGAAGAATAAATGTTCAGCTGAGATCCAAATGACCTGACTTAGATTAGTTTGAGTATCATCTTGGGAAGCTGGAAGAGATGGGAGAGGTGGATAAGAGATTCACAGCTTATGCCACTGTATTTGCCTGGGAATGATTGTTGTGATGGCTGATCCACCAGGGATTTCCTGGAACACCAAGGCAGTAGTACAGAATAGTGTCATTAAGAACAGGCTATGGAATTAGATGGAAATGGGTGGGCCCATCCAAGCTGTAACCATAGCCCTTGAAGAAGCATGTCAATGAGTGGGTCTGCTTCTATATAAGAGGCATAGGTAGCTACTCCATGGTGATGTTGGCTGGTCATATCATCTTTAGGAGGCAGAGATATGGCTACATGATAAAAATATAGTATTGGCCACAATGATGGCTCAGCCATTGCCTCTTGCCTTATGGGGAATGAATGCCCTGAAATAGCTCTTGACCTTTGAGGAATAACTGGGCCAATTGCTCACAGGGAGTCAATGGTCATCAGGCAGTGGGACTGCAAAAAAATTTTAACAAAAAATTGCCTCCTACTTTATAAGTATTAGTTGTACTACAGGTAGCACACCTGCCATTATTTCTAGAGGACCCAAAAGCTGTGAGTTCTAGTCAGACTCTACATAATTGGATTCCTAAAATTGTAGTAGAGCATTGGGGGCATGATGCACTTCTGAGTGTGCAGTCCTTCAGATGAGATGTTAAATCAAGGTCTCATCTGTTTGAGTCAATGGTGGCTCAGGTGGATACCACAGCACCTATCAAAAATTGTTTGAGATGCTCCCTAATGCCCTGTTCAAATTTCACTGATTAGTACTAATACCACCTAGGTCTCCCCTAAAAATAGGTCACTGGCCTAGTTGGACTAACACAGACAACAAAAGATAGATAAACCCCATGATTAAATAAACTCCATGCAGGAATAGTGCTATTCCTGCACGGAATGAACCATGTCTGTTTACTCCCTGCACGGAGTGAACCGTGTCCGTTTACTCTTAGCTTTAACAACAGCGTGCCTTGCATATTCATGAAGGTGCGCTGCTGCTAAGGCTAAATGGACATGAACACTACTGAGTGCAGGGTGCGTATTTAGGTAGTGCATGCAGATCTAACACACCCTCTGCACTCAGAAAGTGCCATACAGTACTTTTTAAAAGTATTCCAGTATCCACGGCACTGAAATGAAATAAAATGAGTATTTCAGTGTCAGTGGACACTGAAATAGGTAGGGGAGCAAGAAAATAATGCAGGGGGTGTGTGACAGGTTCTGTCACACCCTCCCTGCATTGTAAAAGTGCCATACGGTCATAGCCCTCAACTGTACAGGTTTCCACAGAATGCGCAGATGCCTGCTTCACATACCTCTCAACCTTCTAGAGCAAGAAAGCAATGCAAAGCCCTAAATAATGGGTAAACAAAGGCACAAAAATAGGAACATACTTTAAATATTGCACTTACAAACCCAGAAAGTTGATAAAATAAAAGATTTGCATTAGGATGGGCTTCCTGAAGGGTATGAAGTCTGAAACCCAAATGTCTGTCAGTATGTTCTGACTTAAACCCAGAGTGATTTGCCAATGATGTGCGAGAAAACCACAGTCACACTTCCTAAGTTTGTAAGAGCAATAATTAAACTTTGTCCCTATGTGTCACTTTACAGTTTCTCTTACTGTGACTGACAAGGAGTACAGATACAAGTAAATAAAGTGGGTGTATTCATTTTTTTTACCTGTCGAAGGTATGTTTAAGTGTAGCTGAGTGGGTGTGCATGTTATGGCCGTCTGCGCAGCATTGCTTAAACATCCCATAAGAGATAAATAAAAATATACAGATAAAATCCTTATGCCAAGATAGTGTAGTGGTTAGAATCCTGGCTTTGTATGCAGGCATTCACGGTATGAGTACCAAGACAGGTGGTTAATTTTTACATGGAAAAGCAGTGTTAAAATTATTTTTTTAATTTTAAGTTATGCAGTAATTGATATTTGTCAACCAGGGTAGTGTAGCTTGTCTAAAATATAAGTGTGAGTGCATATAATATATGAACTCACCATGTATAGTCACACCCCATGGTAATGTAATAAAAGCACATAGAGCAACATCATGCAAAGTAAATCATACACACTTACTAATATACCAGTAATGATTAATGAAGTCATTATTCTGATATTTTTAAATGAAAAGTGAGCAATGGTTAGCAGTGTTCAGCTATGCTTAGCCGGTGTAAGCATTGCTTAAATGTGAATGCTAAGCAGCAGTCAGCTCATCTAAATTAATTTTCACACTGGTAAGCAATGCTCAGCAATTACCCCTTTAAGCACTGTTCCACCCAGCTTAGCAGGTTTGCGCACTGCTTAGCTGAGCTCAACATTTTCAAAATGGTCCAATGACAGCAAAGGGTAGGAATATAGCCTTATTTAAATGGTGCAGGTGGGAATACAGGCAAAATCTGTTGTAGCTTTCTCTGAGTAGGAACTATGCCAGGTGTTGGTCAGGGCTCGTGCTTTCAGGTGCAGCGCTAGGGTATTTTAGAGTCCAGAGTCATGGCTGGGCTACTTGTAGCAAACCATGATGACAGACTGCTTCAGGGCCAGTACCAGGGCTCATGGTATAAAAAAGTGGCCTGGAACCATCTGGCACATGATCTCACCACTGCCACTGGCATCCCCCAAAGTGGTGATCAGGTACTGCATCCCTATGCTGACCTAAAGTGGAGAGAGTGGGGGCACTCTAGGCCCAATGGATCCAAGATACTCAGGACAACCATGCTCTAGCAGTTTATGAGCATCCCAGATATAGCTCTACCAAATTCTAGCCTGAGTATGTGATAGACAGATATGCATAATGTTTGTTTTCTCCCCTTACAGCTGCAGCAGAGAAGACCAGCAATGCTGAGGCCCATGTGGACAGACTGACAAGGCTGCAAGACAGGCTGGTGAGTTCAGATCTACCTTTCAGTATATAGTGAAATAAATAAGAAGGAGTAAATTGTTTACTGTGTTCTGTTTGTAACGATTAAAGAAAAGTTAGCCAGACTAATAGTCTTCTACAGCATATGAAGTAGTAGAACAATGTGTCATATAACTACAATAAAAACCTAAACCACCAACCATTATGTTTATTATAGGTTCATAGGCTGATACCAGGCTATCTGCCCTAGGGCATTTATAAGCCTAGCCAGAGTGTGTTTGGCTTTTGCCACCGTTTTAGATTAGTTGACTGTGCCTCTGTATAGTAGGTCACAGAAGGTAGCCCTTTTAAGGTTAGTTTACTGTACCTCTGTCAAGCAGGGACACAGAAGAGATCCCAGGGGTAAACTTACAATCTCCCATCCACTCATCAAGATTTCTCTTGAAGAGGGTCAGTGAGGGGCTCTGCCTAACATGGACTGGGATTTTGTTCCAGAGTGAGGGGAGCCTCTGGGATATGAATCTGTCCCTCCAGCATGTCCGATTTATTTCTGTGCTGAGGTTCAAGTCCCTGGAGCATGTAGCTCTAAGGGAATTGGATTTCCTGAGGTGAAGCATGTCCATTAATTCTGGGTTGGACATGGCTTTATATGTCAGACACAGATCGCCTCTGAGTAAGCGGTACGCAACTGAGTAGAGCTGGAGTTTCTTTAGCCGAACTGCATAGGGCATCTGTTTGAGCCCCTTGATCCTCTTGGTGAGATACTTTTGGGGTATTTCCATTTGCTCAAGCTGTCGGGTAAGGTACATGCAATACAAGGTTTATTCTGGTATGTTGTTGTAGAAATAGAATGTGTGCAGGTTCTACACAGAAAAAATGGCTTTGCCAGTGTGAATTAACAGAGGTTGTTCTGAGAATCAGCTAGTATGCAAGACAGTAGTTTGTGGAGCTGTAAATCAAGCTATACATGAATTATGACATATGTTATGGACTTTAATGTCAAATGTATTATTGTGTGTCCCCTGCTGCAGTGCCTTGTGTTAACCCTTTATTTCCAGATCGCATACTTTCAAAGGATTACTACACAGTGCAGTAACTCTCTGTCATGCATGAATCTCAGGATTACAAGGTCAAACTGTCTAACCCACAGAGTATTAGGTAGAAAACAGTCAAGCAAAATGCAACAGTTCCCCAGTAACCAACTGCGATGAGAAACAGCTTTATAGTTCATTTTAGCACACCCAAACATGGTTCGAATCTAGGGAGTGGTACTGAGATATGTGCATATATGCACTCAAGAAATCTGGAATATTTGTAGAAACAGTCAGATAGTGGTAACTGATATTTTCTCCACAGGACTTACAGGTAATGAAATGTTTGTAGTAGCTGTTTGGAAGGTATAACAATATACCATGTACAACTGTCCCACTGTTCAACCCCATGCCTGCAAATGACAGCAGGATAGGCGCATACACCTAGCCCTCTTTCAGATGCATGTCTCTCAAGTGTCACACTGTCACAGCTAGTGGTCACTGCTGCCAATCACCTTGGACACAGATAGAAATCCATGTGAATTATGCTAGTAGCAGACTCACACAATAACACTGCAGGGTACCCCTTCTTTGTCAAGTATGTAATGCTGACATGTAAAAGTCCCCCACAGTATAGTAGCCACAGTTCACCCAGTCTTCCCCATACCATTATAGGTTGACAGTCTAATGGGCATGTATGTGACACAAAAGCTATGTGCCATAGGAAGATGTAAAGTGAGGGCAGACTTGTAGAGTATTGAGCAGTACTGTTGTGAAAAATATAAGCCGATACAGTTGTTAATGGACTTTTTATTTTCTCCCCACCCATCATCTTCATCAATAATTATTATTCATATACTATGGGGATGTTGTTCTCAAAACCTATTGTTGGGATATGTGTTCCATTATTTTTCATATATTTCATCGGTTGCATATTAGCATACCTTGTTCAAATACCATTATTGGTGGCCTGTTGCCATCAATGTAACTTGCATGCTGCTAAATAATTACTGTTGTTCCATTTATGCATGTGTTCTGTTTGCTATGTAACTGTTTCAAATCTGTTGATTTGGGTTAATAGGAACACCCATGCATGTTGTTATAACTAATTTTCCAAGGTGTTGTTCATGACTAACCAATATATTTGTGAAAATCACAACACCATTGCATGTTTGGGAAGGCAGATTCCAGTGGATCCACCTGTCCTACCTCATCTGGCCATGGCACCAGGCCCCAGCACATCTGGGACCCAACCCGGAACACCCTCCTCTGCTGGTCCTGCACCACCTTTGTGTGGAACTGCTTCAGGGGACGGGACCTGTCCCCCAGGCACTGGCATGGAGAGGAGGCTGTCACCTGCAGAATGTTCCGGGGTATGGTGGGCTGCATCATCTGCTCTGAGTTGGGTGGGTAACTGCACCAGATGGAGGGGCACCTGGGGCACCTTGAGAGGCAGGCTGCCCCTCTTATCCAGCCCCAGCATAGCCACCTTTGGGGCTGTGAAGATGCAGTGGTGACTGCCCATAAGTGGGGACCTCAGTCTCATTGTATCCATTTTGGGGCTCATGGTCTCTGATTCCCAACCACCCTCCCTGTTCAAGGTGTTTACCCCCCCCTCATGTGTCATATATCGCCCCTGTTTGCTGTCTTGTGTGTCTTGTCTGTCTGCAAATGCTACCTATCCTGCCAAATCTACCTCCCCAAATATGCCTACAGCAATTCTCCAACATCCCACTCTAACCTAAAAAAAAAGGTAATCTCTCCCACAAAAAAATCATTGCCCCATACATAGCTCTAAAAATTGTCCCCAGGTACAGTGAAATTAATCAATCTACCCACAAATTATTCTGCAAATGTCTGTCTCCAACACCCCTCCCTGTGGTGTGTGAGGCTGTAAATTCCAAATTCTACACATTATTCACAGCTGTTGCTGCAGAAGAAATGCAGAGCAATGGTCTTTTCCTACACCCATCCTGCACACCCCTAGCAGGTTTTCCTAATGTTTTACCCCCTGCTTGCCCCCATTTCTCCACTTTCCTATCACCGTTTTTTATTTTCTTTAATTAAAATTAGCGCAGGTGTAAGTGATGCTAAGTGAAGCTAAGATGGCTTAACTGTCTGTTAGCATTGCTTAGCACCATGCAAAACAGTGCAAATCCACTTACAACTGCTTAAAAGTGCCTTAATCACTCTGTCTCCATAAGCCCTTGTTCTGCCTAGTAACAAAATAACAAACTCTGTCAAGTCTTGAACACTGGACGTTGTACACTACAATCACAACAACATACTACTACACCATCTGAGTGGGGGAAATTTGTAATACTTTTACAAACACATCATGAATTCTGGTCATTTAACATTAATGAAAAAAAAGTCATCTCTTCAAAGTCTTGAACCCAGACCCCTGTGCACTACAGTCACAGCTATGCACCTCTACACTATCTGAGCTGTAGGCATGTGTAATGTTTTTCAAACATATCATGCACTACAGTTGTTTACCATAAGGGAAAATATATATCCGTAGTACTCTTATATACATAAATACAAAAAAAATATATATGTGTGTGTGTGTGTGTGTGTGTGTGTGTGTGTGTGTGTGTGTGTGTGTGTGTGTGTGTGTGCATGTGTGTGTTTGTATGTGTGTCTGTGTGTGTGTGTGTGTGTGTGTGTGTGTGTGTGTGTGTGTGTGATATATATATATATATATATATATATATATATATATATATATATATATATATATATATATATGTGTGTGTGTCTAGATAGAAAGATAACCAACCTCTCAATGAAACACATCTGCAAAAAGACTAACAAGCCTAACAAAGTAGGGGATAAAGGGCAAAAGATAGCGACATCTTTGAAATATGGCTGTTATATGCATACAAGTCTGCTAGAGTAGCATGGTTTGATTTAACATATACTTCCTGATAGATTCCAGGTCTGAAACACAAATGAATGTATTTATTTAATGATGTCAATGCTTACAGCATCCCAGTGATTTGTCAGAAATCCAAACTGTTATGGGGAACAGATTAAACATATAAGCCATACATCTGGACAGTGTCTAGACATCTGGACAGTGGAGAGGTATGACTGCAGTCATGTAACAGAAAAGAAAAAACAGTGAGAGCTGTCAGTCACTTCACTTAGCACTTTCTGAACCACAGTAAGATCAACACACTACCTCAAATCAGCTCTGGGGATTTACCTATGTATTTCTGAATATATCATGCACGACAGGGATAGAAATGTAGAGAAAAGCAGATACGGGTGCAAAAATGTCCACCCACAACCATTTGCACCACAGTCAAAGCAACATACCAGTACCCCAAATGAACTCTAGAGTAGAGTGACTGTTTGAACAAACATATCCTGATTGCCAGTCACACACTTCACCAACATATACTGACCCAACTCACAATCTACTGGGAATCCTGAGATGTTACAGGACATTTCTCAGTATGGTCCTACAAACCTATACACCTGATAGACCACCTGAAATTGTAGCAGCATGCACAGTCAGATAGAAAAGGATCTATGACACTCACATCTGCTATTCTCCCTTCTCAGCCCAACAAACATTTACACACAACACTGCTACACAATCTTGGCAGTCTGTTAACAATGGCCAGACATGCATAACTCTCAATTCTACAGATTTCCACAGAATGTCCAGGGTATGGGACCGTATTTATGACCACTGCTGCATGGCCATTTATGGCCACTGCTTCCAGGAGTCTGCTAAGTCACTGGGATGATACCAGGAGTGCAGTCACTAAATAATGATATACCATACCTCTGAACCTCTTACTGCAAGACATCTTGTCAAAGCTTGACATACTTGGGGGACAGGAGGACAGAAAGAGCGACATATCTCACATAATGGTGTTACAAAATGAAACAGTTGCTGGTGTTACAGGGTTTGGTGTAACATAACATCCCTGAATGATATGATGTCTGAAAAACTAATGGATGTCAACATTTACTGACTATAATCCTCACATTATCCTTCTGATTTCACAAAAACAGAAGTTATCTGAGGAACAGACCAACCATAACAGGCAGACCTCTGGGCAGTCTGTGGGCATCTGGACAGTTGAGAGGTATGTCAGAAACATATCACTATCAGACGTCATGTCACACAGAAAATGCATGTCCAGACAAACCCTGTTAATGTAGCAATCCTTTATGTGTATAACAGCAATACTTCCTTACAATCTGTTCCCAATTCTGAAGCTTTGTCTCCCATGATGTTGGACTGTCTCCACATGTCTTGTCCTGAGAGGTATTTCCACCTACTGTTTGTGATACTATAGCCCCTACACTTCCATAATGTCCTCTACACAGGCAAGGAATCCCAGGATGCAAAAAACTCCCTTACCAGCCTCAGTAAGAAGCTGAGATCCCTCATAAAATTCTCCAAAGCTAGTTACGAAAATAAAATTGCCAAAGATTCCAAGGACAACCACAAGGCATTATATAGCTATGCCAAGAATCTAAATGGCAATGCTCATATCTGCTCTGAGCTACAACAGAATAGCATTAAATATACTGATCCCAAGGATATTGCCAATATCCTGGCAGATCAATTCAGTGCAACATCACCCCCCCTCTCACCCCCTAAAGGGCCCATCTCAATACTGAAAGATTACCAAATTCCCGTAATAATGGCCACACAGATAAAAAACGCACTATCCAAAGCTAAGAATACAGCATCCATGGGACCAGAAGACATCCCAGGCTGTGTACTACATGAACTACAAAATGAACTGGCACTTCACCTAAGTATTATGTTTAATCATAGCCTCACCTCAGGCTTCATGCCCACTGAGTGGTGCACAGCTACAGTTATCCCACCCCACAAGGGGGGAATCCACCTTGGATCCTGGGCACTATCTCCCCATCAGTCTGATGAGCCTGATCTGCAAGGCCATGGAATGTATTATCATGGAACTTATAAACAAAGACATTGGCAACCTTCAAACATGACCCCATGCAGTTTGGGTTCGTGAAGGGCCCATCTTATCTCCTAAACCTGACTGACTTCTTCAAATCAGTCTCCATAGCAATGGACATATGTAAGGTGGTTTACACAGCCTATCTGGACCTCACCAAGGCCTTCGATACCATCCCCCACTCTGGAATCATAGATAAACTTGCTAAGCTGGGTATTAATCCTTACATCGCTCGATGGGTTGCCAACTGGCTTACTGACAGAACCCACACTGTAAAAGTAGCCAACTCCAAATCCAGCTCCAGACAAGTGACAAGTGGAGTACATCAGGGTTCAGTCCTGGGACCGCACTTGTTTGGCATCTACTTCTCTGAAGTACAGGCCAACACTAAGAGACTTTGGCTAACAAAGTTCAAGGATGACTGCAAACTGGGAGCCATTATTGAATCCCCAAATGATGTGGATATTCTATAAAAGGGCCTTACAGAAACACATGTTTGGTGCCAGAGCCACGGGCTCAAGCTCAATGCTAAGAAATGTATAGTTATCCCCTTTGGGAAAAACATATACCCGTGAATTACCACATAGGTGGCAGTACACTAAACACCTAACGTGCGGTAAGAGACTTAGGGACACATGTGGACAGTGTTCTCACCTTCGATAACCACATCACCACAACAGTCAGGAAAACCTTCTATGTGGCACACCTCATCACTAAGGGCTTTTCATCCAGAAAAAAGGAGGTCATTGTCCCACTGTACTCATCCCTCATTAGACCTATTATAGAATACAATGTTCTGTTTGGTATGTACCTCTCAAGACATCTGCAACAACTGGAAAGGCAGAAGAAATACCTCACTAAAAGAATCACAGGCCTAAAGCAGATACCCTATGCTGACCATCTAAAAAACTCCACCTATACTCTGTCTCATATCGTCTACTCAGTGGCGATCTCTGCTTAACATACAAGGCCATGTAAAACCCAGAGCTGTTGGACATGCTACATTTAAAGAAATCCCAATCCCTCAGAGACACACGGTCCAGGGATCTAAACCTTGTCATCACAATGAACAAAACATGCTGGAGGGATAGGTTCCTGACCCAGAGACTCCCAAGAGTCTGGAATAGACTGCCCATACATGTCAAGCAGAGTGCCTCTTGGGCCATCTTCAAAAGGAACCTTGATGATTAGATTGGAGATAGGAAATTCACCCTGGGGATCATGTCAGTTGCCCTGCTAGACAGGGGTCCAGGGAAGTAAATACTGTGGGAAGAAATAGCCATGGAATTGTTATGGCTAGACTGTTATAGGCCCTAGGGCCGATAGCCTAGTACCAACCTATGAACCTAAGGAAAAGGGGCAAGGCCCACCTGAAGGATTTAATTATAGCACTGTGTTGCTATTGCATTGGCTAATGGAAAGACACCACAGCTGCTTTGGATGCAAGTAGCAAGTGGGAGACACCAATTGGTACACAGGCCATCACCTGCTAATGAGCATTACCTACAAAAGCAAGCTGCTGCCTATGCAACACAGGTCTGAACCCATCTACACAAAGTCAACTGTGACTACACAAACCTAACCATCTGCATTATTGGGAGGAAACTCTTCAGCACTATAACAAATATGTCAAACACGTAAACTTGTAATGGAATGCAGAAGGGTATGCAATAATGAAAAATAGGACATTAAACACTAGTTCACAACAAGACCTGCTGGACTCACATGCTGCTGTCTGGCACCTGTGGCCATTCCTGCTTGCTCTGTTTACATTGACATGGATCACATCTCTGGGCCATGACTCACCCCAGCAAAGGTTAGGTTATGCATGTACTGGAGTGCCTACTACTGCTAGGCCAACTACCTGGGATGTTGTAAATATTCATATGTCACCTGTAAATGCCACTATAATACATATCCTTGTCTTACAAATGTAAGAGACTTATATAGGGTATCTGCATATTACACAACAGGTGCAGAAGTGTGTGTTGAACTGTATATGCCTGACATACAAGGCCATGTCTAACCCAGATTTGACGAATATGCTTCACCTCAAAAAATCTAGATCCATCAGAGCCACAAGGGCGGGAGACTTAAACCTCGACACGGCTATTAATAGGAGGTGCTGGAGGGATAGATTCATCACCCAAAGACTCCCTATGCTGTGGAACAAAATCCCGGTATATGTGAGGCAGAGCACCTCGCTGGCCTTGTTCAAGAGAAATCTTGACCAATGGATGGGAGATCGCAGATATACTCCAGGGATTACCTCAGTGTCACTGCTAGACAGAGGCACAGCAAAATAATGGGTATAGTTCCCCATACAAAAGGGGTGGTGTAAGCCACAAAACTATGGGCTAGGCTTATAAATGCCCTCGGGCAGATAGCCTAGTATGAACCTATGAACCTATGAACCTATATGATAAACTGAGCCCAAACCTGACAACTGTCCAGAGTTTTGCAGACTGACCACATGTCTTCCTCATATTTGTTGTCAATGCCTCATACAGTTGTGTATTGTCTGGCACATCACTGGCAACCCATTAAAGACTGAAGTCATAACATAATAGCATACATTTGTTTGTCAGATGTCATATCCTGTGGAATAGACATGTGAATGTGACACCGTCTTTGCTGGCAACTTAGGGAGTTTCAGCTAGATTTATAAAGTGACACTATTTTCTGGCCTTTGCCCACCAGTGATGTGTGCCTTTATGCGGATGTCTTGCTCTAACAGGAGCTAGGTGTCTTAGCATGAAACTCATGTCAATGCAGGCCTACCCTGCCCTGTATGATGCCGACATGTGTGCAGTCAATTACACCTGCTTTGTAGCTGTGGAGAGCACACTAACCTTGCCAGGTTACTCATCCCATCATACATTTAGACACCAAATGGAGGGCTGCAGAGTCACAGGAGCTGGAGTGTTGAACATTATCATAGAAATACACACCTCTAGGCTGGCCAAACAGTATGACACATGGGAGACATCCCAAGTGCATTTAACAGTTGAAAAACACCTACTCAAATCATAGCTAGCTGCAGGCCTCCAACTATGACTATGGACAACCACCACACCTATTGGGACTTGCTGGAATCTGTCAAGAGTCAATGGTCTACCCTGCTCTTGGGTGACTTCAACTACCCAATCATAGTGTGCATGACCTATGCCACCTGAACATGAATGCACAAAGATTCCTCGGCTTTGTCAATTGCAATGCAATGGATCAGCTGGTCAACACTCCTATGACAGGTGGAAATATCCTGTACCTGGTCCTAACCAACACAAGTAGCCACTGAAGCACTCCTAAAGTGTCATCCTCCTTAGTAAGATCTGACCACATAGCCATCTCTGTTCAGGTCACCATCTCCCCTGCCCCCCTGTCAGGGTCAAACAAAATTAACCGTACACAAATTACTATAAATCTCCTCAGAATAGGTAGAAGTAGCTTTACAGCCAACTTCTCATCAGTGGGAACTAGCAATAGTGTCCAGGCCCACACCACAATACTATGTTGGCACCTACATAGCTGTTTGGACACAGCAATACCTGATAGGACAGCATCACCTCCCTCAAGGTAGGGAAAACATCTGTGGTGGACAGCAGCAATATAAAAATACCATAATAGGTGGCAATAATTGCTAGACAGGGCCAAGAAGGAACAGGTACCTTACTGTAAGCAATGTCACCTCGGTCTACGCAAGCAAATAAGGTCACCGGTGATTTATCCTAAGATTATCTTTGAGTGCAAATTGGACACATCCACTAAGGCCAATCACTAGGCCTTCCACACATGTCTGCAATCTCAGAGGCAACACACAAATCTGCTCTGTAGTAGTGGTAAATACCACCTACACATACGGCATAGATATAGGTGACCGACTGCAAACAGGTGAAGTGTAAACATCAGCCTCCTGTCCCACCATTGGTACACATGTGCATGCACAGCACCTGCCCCCCTCTCCTTATCATCAGGAAGTGGGTCAGTAATGCCTTCTCAAAGGCAACACACAGAAGTCTCCATAGGCCTGATACCATCCCTGGCTGCATTCTACATGAACACAGACATGGGGTCTCAGATCCATTCTGCACTGTAGTCATCTAAAGCCTGAGCACCAGTGTCATCCTATCTGCACAGAGGGCAGCCACTGTCATCCCTATACACAAAGGTGGAGCAAACCACCCACCCAGCCAGTCATATGCACATCAGCCTAACTAGCTTGCTCTGCAAGGGCATGGAAGGCAATATCAAGGACATTATGAACAGAGACATCAGCAACGTCAAAATGCCTGAGCCCACACAGAATGGTATTGTCAAAGGGAGATCAGGCCTGTTATACTTGGTTGACTTCTCTAAAGTGGTCAACAAACACAAGGATGCAGAGAAGATGGAAAAAAATGCCTACCTTTACCTAGCCTGAATCTTTCACAATAATTCCCAGGTGGCCAGGATAAATATGCCTACACAGCTAGGCATCAATCTATATGTTGCCAGATGAGTAGCTAACTGGCCCAGTGATAGTACCCACTCAGTCAAAGTTGTGGAACCTGCCTCTAGTAGTAGAGTCTTCCAAAGCAGTGTACCCCAAGGATCAGTTTGGGGGCCTCTGCTGTTTGACAGATACGTATCTGAAGTACAGGACAACACAGTGGTCTGTGGCTGATCAGGTTTATAGATGTTTGCAAGCTGGCCAGTATCTCACATTCCCCTACTGATGTGAACATCCCCCAAGAGGCCCTCACCCAATTAATGACTGGTGTAAGAAGCATTTCCACAAACTGAATACCAGAAGAGGCATCATTCTCCCTGCTGTGGCAGATGTCATCCACACTAATTATGACAGTAATAATGTACTGAGCATGCAATCAGGTGTGAGGCGACTTGTGCACCAAGGTTAGTAGCAACCTGATAGTTTCCCACCATGTGGGCACCATTGTACAGAAGGCTGTCTACATGGCCCACCTCACAAATATGGGTATGTCATCCGGGAACCAGGAGGCCACAACATCCCTGTACTCCACCCTTATCAGACACATTACCAAGTACAATGGCTTCTTTGGCATGTACCTTGCTAAGCAAATGCAGCAGTTGCAGAGACCACAGAGGTTCCTGACCAGGCAAATCCAGGGTCTGTAACACCTATCTTATACAGGTAGGCTGAAATATCTGTCAATGTACTCAGTCTTATACAAACTGATCATAGGTGACCTGTGTCTGGCATACAAGACCATTTCCAGACCAGCATTGATGGTGTTTCTATATATCTGTAAGACAAACCCCACTCACACAGCATGCAAGCAAGGCCCTCACCTGGTCTGTGACATGTATAGTACTTGTTGGTGGGATAGTGTAGTGTCCTGCACAATATCCCCATGTCTAGCAGAGTACGTGTATAGACCTCTTGAAGAAGAGGCTGGACAACTACATGGAAATGGATGGGACACCCCTGGGATCCCATGGGTGTACCAGCTGGACAGGGGAAACATGTGCTGGCTTAGAAGGAACATGGAAGGAAGTCTAGCCAGGCTTATGAAGGCATCAGGGCCAATAGCTTAGTATCATCTTATGAGGCTATGCACCTAGTACTTTACATGTTTCCTGTATGTATTGCAGACGGTCCCGCAATGTTGACTGAAATTAATCCCTGTGAGTCTGAACTGTGTAGGTACTACAGTGATAGTGTATAGTCTTGTCCCTTTATCAATTATCATCACATATCATTACACCTTGTCATTGTGTGTGGTCTGTATAGCAGTAAGTCAGGTCTTGCAGTATGTGCATATGCACTTGGTGACACTGTATAGCTCAATCCAATGGCCTTGGTCTTGGTCACAATTACCATTCTGCTATGAGCCCCATTATACAGTAGGATTTGTCACCCTTTATTGTGGGCCTTACAGTAACAGTGAAAAAGATGGATTGCAGCAGGCAGAACTACAGTAAAGTCTGCCCTGAAGGGCCCATAGGTGCCACAGCTGTGTCAGACTGATCCAGGACTGTGTGTGTGCATGTGTGTGTGTGTGTGTGTGTGTGTGTGTGTGTGTGTGTGTGTGTGTGTGTGTGTGTGTGTGTGTGTGTGTGTGTGTGTGTGTGTGTGTGTGTGTGTGTGTGTGTGTGTGTGTGTGTGTGTGTGTGTGTGTGTGTATCAGCAAACTGCAGGGTATTAATTCACATATGTTGTCTTCCCCTCACAGGTGAACACAGTGGTCAGTGTCCCTCCCCCTCATAACCTGATGTCAGTGTCTTAATGGACTCCCATGATGACGGTGGTCATAGTGAGGCACAGGTGGGGTTGTTGATGCCTGAATCCTTGCTATTGTTTGTATCCCACTTTCACCCATCATGACCCTACACACAGTCTGTATGCCTACATATACCCAGTCCCCAGGAGCAATGGATAATGGACAGCTTAAGGATACTGGCATGGAACAGGCAGATGTGTTGAGTATGGCAAGTGTGAGTGTAGACACCAGCCATAGACAGAGAGTAGGTGAGATCACACCCAGGCAGATGGACAGGGGTGCTTGACAGAGGACTGCTGCCCATCAAACCCCTGTCACAAGTGCGACAGCAGGTGTCACCAGATGAATGTTATGGTCCGTCATGAAGGCACAGGCGTGTACTGGCTGCAACACCAAACAGATGCTCAGGGTCATGAATGCAGCACTCCTTGCCATGAATGACAACTTCCTTGGCATTTGTGATTCCATACATCATCTTGCTGATGCTGTGGATAGACAGTAGGGTGAGACATTGTCACTGCTTGACCATGCAATGTCTGTGCTTGAGCATGTGGTGGGAGTAGGGTATCGGCCGGGTGGATGTCGGTCAGCAACATGATCAACTGTGAGCCCACATGGCACAGTCCCATGATGGCAGTACCAACAGCACTACCAAAGAGAGGGTGCTGTCCACACAACACTGGAGCAGGCCATAGTCACATTGTCCTGGCCAGTCCCATCAGAGATGCGGATCCAGCAGACAGCAGTCACCATCAAGGAGTAATACTGCATCTCTCCTTGGGTCTGGCAGTGCCAGTGATACTTCTGGCAGAAGCAGTTACTGCTTCCCTACAGGGAGAAGGTGAAGCATACATCCTACCATGTTTGGTCGACAACTGTCCAACATAGTCCTGTGTCGGGCATCAACATCGCTTGATGGTGTGCAGACAAATACTCACACATCCCTATCACAGGCCAGTCACCACCAGACACATACAGCTCCTCTGCACAGCCCAGTTGAACATCACCCCTCCACACACACACACACACACACACACACACACACACACACACACACACACACACACACACACACACACACGAGGTCAGCCATATGACCCAGCTTAGGCCTCTGGCAATCCAACACCACACCCCGTGCATGTGATGATACTTGTGGCACAACCCTGTTTTCCATACCATCGATGCATAGACATGCTCATATGGGTCTGATGCACAGGGTGACTATAGTAAAGTGTAGTAATGTCATGCTGTGTAAGGTGCTGTCTGCTGGCAGTAGTTATGGGTACACATCGAGGTGTATGTACCTTGTTAGTCATGATGCACTGTTGCTGTTAGTACTGCTGACTGACTGTAGTGTCACATACTGTATTCTGGTTGTGTTCCAGGTGTCTGCAGGCTGTCGGCCTGCTGACAGTAGCAATGATGAGTAAGGCAGAGTGGAAACACAGTGCGTTTTCATAGGCAAGGTACAGCTGTATATGTACATGTTTACCAGGTGTGTTTACAAGCAAAAGTCTGTGAGGGGAAATTGTGGCAGACAGTGTGACCTTGCATACATACCCTTGACACAGCAACCTAGCCTTCATACATGTTACCTGGGTGTTCTGTAGGACCGCAGGCTCACACATACAGAGGAGGTTACTTGAGTACTGACACTAGGTCCCTCATAAGCTTACCAATTACTTTAACTGCAACAGATTCAACTATCAGCACCTGTTGCCCTGCCATTTCTGTCACATCCACTGGACCCTCATACAGTTGATGAGGGTATGCCTGGTACTGTGTATTACAGGTTTGGGGTATTTATTCCTGACACAAGTCAGCCTGTGTTAATCTAACCTGACTATCATCAGCATGTGTGTCTGCTATGTCATATGCATGTCTGGCCTCTTGTGCTAGTAGTGCACATAGAGTCATAGTCCTGTACATGGGGCAGCTGATGAATTGCGAAGCACAGTCCCCACCTGCACAGTCTTATTAATGATAGCACTAGATACATAGCAAAAATAGCACAGCAGTACTGTAGATTTCTTCTTGCTGCTGTTCTTCAAGTTGTTACATACTGTAGTGTGCCTGCCACTACTATTGAAGTGAGTGACAATTAACTTCAGGGGCTGTTAGGATTGCCAATGGTAGGTTCAGAGGCCCTTAACATGTTATAGCCATCTGAGACACACACACACACACACACACACACACACACACACACACACACACACACACACACACACACACACACACACACACACCACTGCATGGGGACATGCATTGAGACACACATGCACATGGAGGTGACACTTTTTATTTATTTATTACTTATTCTCATTTGTTGAGCGGGAGTGTCCGACTGGACATAGGCCCATTTGCAGCAGAGGCCCGGGGAGAAAAGCTCCACAGTTAAAATATACAGACAGTAGTTATATTGGATTTACATAGCAATTAACAATTTGATCAACATAGCAATTAAAAATTACAAACATAATTACAGATAAAGAACATAGTACATCAGTAGATAACTAGAATCTTTATCATCTGTGAAGTACATAACTGACATTAACAATTGTTACAATAAGAAGTTCCTGCTGTATAATAAGTAGTTAGGCTTATGAGCATCTGAGCTTTCTATAATCAAGGTAGTTAGTGGGGTGGAAAGAAAGGTAGTGGGTGGTTGGGGTGGGTGATATTAGAGAGGGAGTTGCAAGGGCATAGCCAGCATGTTTTTAGGTGCGCTTTTAGTAAAGTTTTGAAGTGGGTACAGATGGTACAGTAGTAATTGTGGGTGGGAGGGAGTTCCATAATTTGGCTATGGCACAAGAGAATAGTGCTTCTCCAGCAGAGTTATTTGATTTTTATTGCTAGATCTTAGTGGTCTGGTGGTGCTATATGGTTGGAGAAGATTTTGGAGGGATGGGACTTTTAGTGGATGTTTTACTAGTCTATGGGCGAGTGCGAGTTGATACCATTGTAGGAGGTGAGGGAGTTCAATCCAGCCCAGTTCAGCAGGGAGAGACAGTAGTGATTATGGCAGGATGCCCCTGTGGTGAATTTGTTGATTTTGTTGTAGCAAGTCTCGAGCTTGTTTAGATCGCATTGCCTTAGGTTGGTCTATATTAGGCATAAATAGGTTGGAGATACGATGGGAATTTGCTACTGAATGCTTTGGTGAGAAGTTGCTTATTTCTGTATAATGCTCCTAGTTTTTTGTGGACTTTTTTATGGTCATGGATATGTGAATGTCAAATTTTAGTTTATTGTCTGTTTCAACTCCTAGCAATTTGGGGTGTTCTGTTGGGTGTATAGTGGTGTTGTCTTTTGCTGTGATGTTAAAGTGAGAGTTGTTTTGAGTATGTTTGGTGGGTTGGAAGATGCGTAGTTTAGTTTTATTTGGGTTGAGTATTAATTGGGCATCGGATAACGAAGTTTCAACAGAGGAAAAGGCTTCCTGTGTGACTTTTTGCAGTTTGGGTAGGGACTGGGTTGAGCAGATGATGATTTAGTCATCTGCGTATTGTATGAGTGTGCCATGTTTGGGGGAAGAGGCTAGATTATTGGTGAAAATAGAGAAGAGTAGGGATCCAAGGATGGATCCTTGGGGAACCCCTATAGAGACAGGTAGTTGGGGAGATATGTCATTTTGCCATACAATGGATTGTTGGCAGTCAGACAGGTAACTCTGAAACCAGTTGGTGACTGACTGGGAGAAGGATAGGTTATTGAGGACAAAGATGAGTTGTTTGTGTGGGACCATGTTGAATGCTTTAGATAAGTCTAGGAAAGTAGCAGAGGAGAGATAGCCATTGTTTTTATGCTGAAGGACAGTGTTAGTAAATGAGAGTAAGGCAGTGGTGGTGTTATGGTTTGGTTGGGAACCATGTTGAGTATTGGAAAGGAGGTTGTTAGTAAGGAGATAGTCTGAGACCTGAGAGTGAATGCATCTCTCTATTATTTTGGAGAATGGCTAGAGAATAGTTATGGGGTGGTAATTGGTTAGTTATGTGAATGGGGCCGCCTTTGTGGAGGGGAATTATGTGCGATACTTTCTATAGTGTGGGAACTTAACTTTCTGACAGAGATTGGTTAATAAAGATGGATAGTGGTAAGCTAGAGCATCAGCTGCAATTTGTAGGTATTCACTTGGGAGGTTGTCTGCTGCTAATTTGGTGGGCTTAAGTTTAGTTAAAAGTTTTTTATGTTGGAGCTAGGAGCAGGAGAAAAAGAGAAGACAGTGGGGAGATTACTGGCTGAAGGTGTGGGTTGGAGTGGAGGGGGGTTGTGTTGTCTAGCTAGTGATAGTATGGTTTGTGTGAAGTGTGTGTTGAATGAGGTAACAATATTTTCGGAGGAGTGAGGGATGTTAGGAGGAGGGGTACTGACTTTACCTGGGTGGAGGATGGAGTTTATGGAACACCAGAATTGTTTGGGGTTGTGTTGGGAGGAGTCTAGGGCAGACTGGTAGCATTGGAATTTGTCCTGTTTTATTAGCGTTTTGACTCTAGTGTATAGTTCTAGGAATTTCTGTCTAGTTGAGGGGGTTTTGGTTTTGCACCAGTACTCCCAGGCTCTATCCCTGTTTTTCATTTCTGACTTAGTGGTTTTCTTTAGCCATGGGGAGGGCTGTGCTTTGGTTCTGGAAAGTCTTATGGGGGCTTGGTAATTAAGGATGCTCAGGAAGGTGGTATTAAAAAAATTCAACTGCATCATCAAGACTAAGGTACTTCAGAGGATGCCAGTAACATTCTTTGAGGGATGAGATGAATGTGACTGGGTTAAAGTTTAGTTTTTACGTATTTGATGGTAGATGATAGGTTTAGCTTGGTATAGGTATTTTTTGAGTAGGAATGTTGGGTAGTGATCACTGAGGCTATCCAATAAGCAGCCTGCTGTATATTACTGGGGGCTCTTACTGACTAGTATCCAATCTAGGGTAGTATGCTTGTTGGAGTTTTTATTTATCCTGGTTGGTGACTGGACTAGTTGGGTGAAGCCATGAACGTTTAGATGATGGGTTGGATGGTTGCCAGAACAGGATTGCCAGTCAGTATTGAAATCACCTAAAATTATAGTTTCTTGGGGGAGATGGTGGGTAGTCCAGATGATGAGGTTTTATAGCGGAGGGATGTTTTGGCCAGGTGGGAAGTAGCATCCAATTATGTTGATGGTTTTATTTTGGTTTATTTTGAGGTTGGTATATATTATTTCTTCATTGCCTATCTGCGGAGATGATGATTTTAAGATCTAGTTATTTAGATGCTGTTTAAATATTATAGCTATACCACCTCCTTTCTTGTTTAGCCAGTCTACTCTTAGTATGCCCTAACCGGTAGGGAGGATATGCTCACTGGTAATGTGAGGTTTTAGCCAGGTTTCTGTCAGCGTGACTATATTTGGGGAGTACAAGTCTATGGTGGCATGGAGTTCATGGACCTTGTTGGATATTCTTCTAATATTTAGGCTTAGTAAAAGGTCACTTGGCTTTCTATTGGCTGTGATTTGGGAGAAGTTGTGGTTTCTAGTCTGATTATGAGGAGTAGGGTTAGAGATGGTGGGGCCAGAGTTGGAGTGGATGTCTTCACTTAGGACTAGTTTTGATATGCATGCCATTATTAGTTTTCTCAGTTTTTGAATGTGTTTGTTTATTAGGGAAACTTTATGATTGTGCTCTGTGGGTAATAGATATAGTGGGAGGGTTACTATGTTAAGTTGTCGGGATGCTTTTTGTTTGAGTAATATAGTTGATAGAATATGTGTATGTGGGGGGTGCATATTGATGGTTCTTGAGTTGGTAGGAGAGGAGCTCAGTGAGGGTGAGACATGAGTGGTGGTGTGAGTAGAAGTACAATGGTAGTGGTTGAGTGGTGGAATGATGGAGTTTTGGTAGAATGTAAGATATGCAAGGAGAGTGCATACGGTGAGCATAGGTATGGTATGCTTATACATGTTAGCTGAGGAGGAGGGATAGTAGTGGAAAGATGGAGGAGGTAGTGTTGGCTTTAGTGCTGTGGTTGGCTGTTGGAAAGATGGGAGGGCTTTGTGTGTGTAATAAAGGTAGAACCACTGGGGGCAGGTGGGAAATGGGGGCAGGGTGGGGGTAGCAACCCTGTTAGTTGCTTTCACAAGGGGGCTGGAAACAATCAGGTAACAGGGTAAACTGAGATAAGAACATATGATAGTGAATGTGGAGACTCACTTATCAGAATAGATGACCTAACCATCTACTAATGTACTATACACAGTGATAAGACCATTGCATCACAGTGACTTGGTGTTACAAACTGTGTAACTGCTTGTACTATGGATGACATCTGTATGGGCTGACCCTAGGTTGGCAATGGGGGAGGTCACAGCATGGAAGAGGCACACAAAATAGTATAGCCATCACATACACACAGTGAAGACAGTCGAAGGGGCTGTGCTTACAGAAACACATACACAGTTGCCAATAGACATATTAGTACACCTACATATCCACTTGTATGTACTATAGTGCTGCATACACATGACGTGCTCCACATAGATTATATGCCATTGAACATAATGCACAACCTCTTACAACAGGCAATCTTGCAAATGTCTTCATGGATGGTGGGATAACCCAACAGACATAGCGATTGGTCTCATCTACTGCTCTTACAAACCTGCAGAAGTGAGAGGGTGACAGACTTTGTATCAGCATGATGTGTCAGTCAGGTATGATGTCTGATGCTGGTATGTGTGCCAGTATGGTAACTGTGACATATTTGGCAAGGATTTCACAGAAATGTTCATTGTCAGGAGATACAGACCACATATAGGATGCAAACATGTGAATATCCCATGTACATCTGTACAAATGACAGGTGTTGGCTGCATAGTGTTACATGGGGCATATGAGGCAGATGCCATTAACAGGGTCTTTAAAATAATTTCATGGGTAGGGGTCAACAGGCCTTAAAACGGTAAAACCTACACACACAACAGCCACAGGGGATATGCTTCACACAGTATTATAGTTGTTGGCGTTAAGATTAAAAGCTCTACCTAAGTATTTTCACTATAGTATTATACAGTTATTGCACATGCCACAGAGCTTAGAGGGCTGGCAAGTGTATGCAGGTACATCTAAGGTGAATGCCATCAGCAGGCCTTATAAAGAATGGCAATGGGATGTGTACTTGGTGGTACATGCCTCAAAATGGTATATCCCACACCCCCTGAGAATATGATTCACACACACACACACACACACACACACACACACACACACACACACACACACACACACACACACACACACACAGCATCAGAATTACCAGTATTGAGTTTAGAACCCCTACCTATCTAGGTATGTGTATTACAGTTTTATGCAGTTATCACACACATCACAGAGCTTATAGGATTTAACAGTATCCCAAGGTATGTCTAAGGTGATTATATCAAGATCCCTTGTAAAATATGGCAATGGGATATGTACTGGGTGGGAAGGGCATCACAATACACTATCCTACAAACTTACACACTTATAAACACCTTCACACATACATTTGGCACAAGTGAGTGCAGAACCCCTGCCTCTCTAATTAAGTGTACTATACTTTTACTTAGTTATTACACATGCCACAGAGCTTCTAGAGCTAAGCTAAGGTACTTCTAAGGACAATGACATCACCAGGACAGCAAAAGTTGGGCACTGGGAAGGGCTGTGAATGGAAAAGTCCTCAAATTACTTTGGCCTACACACATACATACTCTTATATGTACACTTACACAGACACACACACACACACACACACACACACACACACACACACACACACACACACACACACACACACACACACACACACACACACACACACACACACACACACATTTGCTAGATCTGAGAAAAGAACCACTGCTTATCTAGTTATTTGTACTATAGTGTTCCACAGTTATCACACATACTACCGAGCTTACAGGGCTGGTAAGTGCACAAGGATAATTCTAAGGTGAATGACATCAGCAGAACTGCTAAAGTTGGGCACTGGGATGTGTACTAGGTGGGAAAGTGCTCAGAATACTTCAGTCTGCAAACATACATATGTGCCAGAACTGGGAATAAAACCCCTGCCTACCTAGTTATTTGTACTATACCGTTACATAGTTATAACACATGACATGCAGCTTATAGGGATGGGGCTGTACAAATATACTTCTAAGGGGAATTACATCAACAGGACTGCTAAACTAGGACACTGGGAACTGTTGTGGGTGGGAATGTCCTCAAAGTATGTCATCTAATAAACATTCATACACACCTCTACACCCACACACATATTTTCCAGAAATAGGAATAGAACCGCTGCTTATTTTGTTACTTGTACTATACTGTTACATAGTTATCACACACGCCATTGAGCTTAGAGGGCTGGGGCTGTGCAAATGTACTTCTAAGGGGAATGACATGAGCAGGACTGCTAAAGTGGGGCACTCTGAAATGTACTGTGTGGGAATGGCCTAAAACTGTTTCACCTGCAATCAAACAAACACACACACATTCTCACACACTTACATTTGCCAGGACTGAGATTAGAACCCCTACCTATCTAGTTATTTGTACTATAGTGTTACACAGTTACCACACATGGTGCAGAGCTTATAGAACTCACAGGTGTCCAATGGTACTTCTATTGTGAATGACAGCAGCAGATCTTGTGAAGTAGGGCAATGAGAAGTGTACTGAGTGGGAACAGCCTCGTAATACTTAGACCTACAGACACACACACACACACACACACACACACACACACACACACACACACACACACACACACACACACACACACACACACACACACACACACACACACACACACACACACACACACACACACACACACACACACACACACACACACAGGCAGGTGATGTGATATCATAACTGCTCACCTCAGTACTATTACACAATGGAGCTTACCTTCATGCTGGCACATGAGACTGGTTACAACCGGTATGCCACTGTCTGCTGCAGGAAATCAGTCTATGCCATTCAGGATATCAGTGTGTGTGACTCACTCTGTGTGTGTCCCTCTGTGACTCACTCTCTATCACTGTCTGTCTCTCTTTTCCCCATATCTATGTGTGTGTATGCTTGACATATTTTCTGTTGCCCATATATCTGTCTGTGTATTACACGCAACAGATGCAGATATATCTCATATGGGCCACCTACAGCTAGCTGGGGGTAATCCTATCAGATGGGTGTGTGTAGGGACAGTTATGGTGTATATAGTTGTATGTATGCAAACACATATATGCACAATACAGCTATATATGGACCCCATTCCTAAGTCAAAGTATGATTAAAGTTCATGAAATTTGTATTGTTTCAATCTTTGATGTCAGCCAGTAGTGCTCTTCACAGAACCTACAATGTGCCCAGTAATGACTCTTTCTGTAATTCTTATGGGGTTACATGGATTGGTAACATATCCAAATACAATTGTAAATTTGTTTTTATAAGACCCATTGCTCCTACTACTATTGGAATTGCCTGGTTATCTTTCTTCCACATGGCTCTCATTTCTACCTGCAGATCCTGGTATTTTATGACTTTGTGTCTCTCTGTACGCAAGATACTGTAGTCACTGGGTGTGTTGATTTCAATGATTGATGGTACTTTTGTCTTCTTTTCTTGGACCACTATATTCGGTTTTCTATCATCTATCTTTAGAACTCTTCTTAATGGGTGATCCCATGTGATATAAACTTCATCATTTTCTATGATGCTTAGTGGCTCATGTTTCTTATATACTTATATATTTATATATATATATATATATATATATATATATATATATATATATATATATATATATATATACATATAGTCCGATGTGGGTTCCAACATGGCCTGTGATTCTCTTAGTGTAGGAACATGCCCAGTGTGACCGTCTGTATTGAGAGTGGGATTCCATTCTAGAGATAGGTGTACTCCATTCAGGGTTTTGTGTGCTAAAGCCATAGCTCTCAAAAGTAAACAGAACTTTCCTAGAGGTATTGGGTTTGTTTTAGCAGACATTTTCTGAAATATCTGAAGTCTGACACCGCAATGTATTGTGTCATTACCTAGTGACAAACATCCTGAGATCATCACAGTGCTTTACCAGAGGGATACAAGATGTATGATGTACAGACAAACATTATGAGCCTGACTATATACATTCCTGCCCAAAAAGGCCAGTTGGGAGGTGTGCTACAGCTGGTTGACTGATGAAGCTGTGTTAACAGTCTAGCAACTTGGTGATATACTGGCTGGGGATCTCCTGCTTGTGTGGTATTCTTCTTACCTGAAAAGTCATATCCTGGTGTTGCTGTACCTCTCAACTGTACATATTTCGGCTGAATGTCCAGCAGTTTGTCTAGAGGTTTCATCCAGTCTATGTAAATTTGTGTTTTTATGGAAAGTTAGTTGCATATAATTGAAGACTTTTTCTTCTTCTTTTCCCAGTTAGGGGTTGCCACAGCAAATCACCTGTCTGCTCATGATTTGCAGTGGAATTTTATGGTGTCGAGTTGCCAGCCTGGCACCCAACCTTCCACAGAAGGCACACACATGCACGTACTCATGCCTAGGGTCAATTTAGAGTGTAGAATCCACCTACCACATGTCTTTGGGATGTGGGAGGAAACCGGACCACCTGGAGGAAACCCACATGACCACAGGGAGGACATGCAGACTCCACACAGAAGGCACCTCAGCTGAGGATTGAAATGGAAAACCTTTTGCTGTGAGGTGGCAATGCTAACCGCTGCACCACTGTGGCTGCCATATAATTAAAGACTGATGTTACAAAATAATGACAGACATTAGTGTTTCAGACTTCATAAACTTAAGACAATTCCTGCTAATGCAAAACCCCTTGTCCTACCAAGGGCAATATTTACATCACATGCCTATCATTATGCCTTTGTCCCACTTTTATTTATGACCTTGTCCAGATGTCTTGCTGTCAGAGGTAGGAAGCTATGGGTGTGGGTAAAGAGTGCATTTTACTGTTCAGAAATGTCCATTATATGTGTAATATATTCCACATAGCACTGTGGCTTCCAGGTATGTCAGTGTCAGAGCAGTACGGAGTAATGTGATGAACCACTAACAGACAGTTGTGTATAGGTTGATAGGCTGCTTTGACATTAGTAGGGTATTGGCTCTGAAGCCCTTATAACCCATGCAAACAAGAGTGTAGCCCATGTTACAACATGTCAGCACATAAAGCCCCTGTTCAGCGGGGACACAGGTTGGATCACAGGACTGTATTTTGTGTTTCCCATGCAGTTATACAGGGAGCACATCACTAGGCTTATTGAGACACTTGACTTGCTGTTGACAGAGAGTGTATTCCACAGATGGGGTAGTGTGGTACACTTATCTGTCAAACCAACAAGCTGTACTGATATCACAGCCCAGGTCGATGCTGTGCCTACAGGTTGATGGAGTGGGCCTTGAATTCCAGATTTGCAACAGTTCCATCAAGGCAGGGTCTGGATTGCTTTGTATGCCAGACAGTGGTCACCTCAGCAGAGTCTGTATGGAACAGGGTAGAGTGACAGTGCTGTTAGCCTATCTGTGTAGGGTAGGTGTTTGGAGTTTGAGGTAAGGTCTTAGTGTTTGCAAGACCCTGGTTTGTGGAATCTACATGGTCTGTGGTGTGTAGGTTTTTGTAGTTGTCATGTGATTTTGCCTCTGAGGTGTCCATTGTTTGGGTTTTGTTTTGTTGCGGACCTCCACTTACATGGGTGTGTGTTGTGTATTTGCAGGTGATGTT
Organism: Protopterus annectens; assembly: GCF_019279795.1. Lineage (NCBI taxonomy): Eukaryota > Metazoa > Chordata > Ceratodontiformes > Protopteridae > Protopterus > Protopterus annectens. The sequence continues at coordinate 38,148,450 of NC_056727.1, read as the reverse complement.
TATTGACTCCTTACACTGCATGGCACCTATGTTACTGCACAATCTGTTCTGGTGTGCACATTCTCCATTTGTCTGGCCAGTGGTTCCCCTTCCCCTTATGTGTGTCTCTATGTCCTTCTGTAGTCCAGTCACAGGCTTTGGCCACAACATCTTCTATGTATTTGTAATTCTGATGTGGGTGTGATACATGCTGTTACATTGCACACAGGGTTGTGGACTTCACACCTCTGAGTGTATTTATTTAGCAGGTTATCCATCATTGCACCACTCCATTTGCTGTGGTCCTTAGATGGTTTGTGTTGCTATATGTTATTATGAGGCTGCATGTGGGTCTAGGTTTCATACAATCACAGACTGACATATGTATAAGCTCAAATATGACAGTCAGACAAAGGCCCACACACAAGAACAGGGTGTTAATACTGTTCTGCCAAATATAGACAGTTGGGACACCGGTTTGGTAATTGCCTGTTTGCTCTTATGGGTTTGATGTCTGCTTCCCCACTGTCTGCCATTGCTGTTTTGACATGACCCTTTCTTGTTTTACAAATAGTTGGCAGGCAAGTGCAATGTTAGGGCAAGTAGAACAGATATACAAGGCATACTTGTGCTCCTTCTGTGACAACCTGTGTCATTCCAGGGGTATGGCTGTTGGCCAGTGACATGTTATCAGTGCTGACACAAAAAGGTGGCAGCCTTTTATACAGTGGAAATACACTGACCTTCAGGTACCTGCTGTCCTACTAGAAACCATACCTCTCAACTTCTGAAAGCCAGACATCTGGAGAAAGCCATAAGTGATTTGGGATAGAGGCCTAAATATAGGGACCATGTTAAAGTATTGACTTTACAAACCTAGAAAGGTGATTGAATAACAGGTTTTGCATTAGCATGCATGTTTCTATATGGTATGATGTCTGACACTACAATCTGTCATTATTTTCTGACCTTCGTCTTGCGTGATTTGCCAATGAATTGCCAGACAGCCACTATTTCATTTTATACAGACCACACTTATGATGCAGACCTCTGGACATTCTGCAATAGGTCTGTATAGTTGAGAGGTATGGTAGATACTGTGTAGGTTACTCCAAGCTGTGTACTGTCCATATGTGTGGCCCCTTGACCTGTACAGCTTTCCTATATTAACAGATATTGACAACTGGACAGTGTATACAACTCCTACCGTAGGTGTAGCTGACATGTAGAATACTTGGTAATGCAGTTCTTGGATCATGGCCCTGTCAAAGACAGCACTAACACCACAGCCGGGAGTAAGTGCTGGCCACATCCTGACAGTATTAACCACACATATACGTAGCTCATTGACCCCTGCATATTGTGGTCATACAACAAGTTATCATGTTGATTGGGACAGCCCTGGCAATGTGTGCCCTGCTACTATTTTCCTGCAATCATACATGTTACTGCATTTCTATGGGAATATGGGTGTGGGGGGGGCACACCTGTCAACTGTATACATTTGCACAGACTGTGCTGATATTTGCTTTACATTTTAGTTGCATTTAGCATAGGGTTGTGCCCTGTCTTGCAGACTAGAGGCATATCATTAAAGACCACAGGTCAGATTGTAATAGCATACATTTGAGTTAGAGACTTCTTACCTTTCAGAGCCTTATTGCAACTGTAACACCTGCTGTGCTATCACTGTGTAAGTCTGTAGGAGGTATTTCATCATTGTTGCCATTTGTGGGCCTTTACCAGACATTTCTTTATGGTTTTCTATGGCTGACTTGCTGGGTGAGGCTGAGGAGTGAGTATGGGACCTCCACACTGACATCCATGCCTGTGACCTATGACCCCCAAGTTAGTTGGCCCCCCACATATACTGCAGTGGGATTTGTCACCTTGGGTCCTAATGCATAGTGTGGGGAGGCCAGTATTGGGCAAATATTTTTTGGTGACCCACATACCTGTCAGTTGTCTGACACTATCCCGTTAGGCCACCCCATTTCCTTGCATGCATGCAGCAATACCAGAGTTATGCTACCAGAACATAGTAATCCATTCATTTATTATTGAGAAGACTGACTTTCCTTGTGCCTGTGGCTCTTGTATGGATGATGCTTGAGGACTGCCTATGTTGGATGCATGCAGTACACTGTCTGTACATGGTAAGGTACAGGTAGTGTGATGTGTGTGGCATCCATTTTACTGTATATGCAAGTCAGAGAGAGATGCCAGTCCCTGGGTCCCTACAGTGTCAGTGTGTGTGCTATGTGTTGCCTCTTGCCAGGACATACTGGGCATGTCTCCACCTGCCTACAGGAGCTGGCTCAGGGGGGGGGGGTTCCTCCTCCGGGTCCCTCTGTGCCTGTGGGGACCTTAGCAGTGGTAGAGGGCTGTGTGTCCCTTCCTCGTGCTGTTCCTGCTGCAGCTGTTTCTATAGGATCATATTGTGTAGCATGACACGTACTATAAACATGTGTGCACATGTGGCTGAAGAGTACTGCAGGGCTCCACCAGATATGTTGTGGCAGTGGAACCATGACTTGAGCAAACACACACTCTATAATGATCCTGGTTTGTCCATGTGCCTCATTATGGCATTCTTGTGTGGGCGTGTGTGCATTTCTGATGGGTGTTATCATCCACGCTCCAGTGCATAGCCAGCATCCCCCACCAGATGGCCATATGGGATATCCCCCCTAGCAAATTCCTGTAAATCCGTGATGAATGTGAGATGTGGGAGTTGTGAAAGCTTCCAGGGCTGCTGGCACACACATTAATGATAATGCCCCGGGCATTGCACATGACCTGGCAGTTGATGGAGTGAAAGCCCTTGCGGTTTAGGTAGACCCTACCCTGTTCACTGGGTGGTGTTTTGATGTGGATGTGCATGCAGTCTGTGGCACCCAGTACCTCCAGGTAGTCTGCTACATGGTGGAAGAGCTGCATATTGCTGGTCTTCTCCTCACAGGTGCTGTGGAAGTAAATGTGCTCACTGGCATATGGTAGCATGGCATCCAGGAACTGGTGGAGTACCCTGAATGCAGATGCCTGTGAGACTCCCATGATGTCCCCAGTAGGTCTTTGGAAAGTACCTGTAGCTAGTATTCTTAAGGCTACATATACCTTGGTATCCACTGGTATGGGTTCCCCTCTGCTGGCTCTGGGTCTGAGGTGAGGCCGGCACAGCTCAGTCAATTGCTTAAGTATGTCTCTCTCTACCCTGTAGCACTCTACTATCTCCAGATCATGTAGACCCTGGTAGGTTACCCTGGGTCTGAACAATCTTCTCCTCCTCCTCCTCAGTCTGGGGCGGTTGCCAGCATTATCCTCCTCACCACCCTCAGGCTATAGCACATACTGATGTATCAAAGTGACAGCAGCCCCTAACACTTTGTCATTTAAAATTCCCCCAAGTGTGTACACCAGTGGTGCAGAGTTTGTGAGAAAAATGAGACTGAAAGGTGTTTGTACAGTTTGCAATGTTGTGCTGCAGCTGCTGCCTGTATGATTGGCTGGCTATGATACATTCCACCTGCCTGCTATTTTATTTGTACTTGATTGCTTTTATTCTCCTATTTCCCTTTTATTTTCCTTCACATTTCTGCCCCTTTTAAGCCCCAAGGCATACCATGTAAACCCGGTACCCAAATGTAAACAGTTCTGCTATTTCTGGGGGGGGGGGTTGTTTTAGACCCGGTGCGTATCGTGCAAACCCTTTAGCTAAAGTAAACACTTTGAAGCAGAAATGGCCCTCCCCTATATGTGAACATGCTCTTCATTTCATGGAATAAGTCAGTACAGCCTTTGCTTTGCTGTGCTTAGCTAATCTCAAATGGGAGCCGTGGAGCTCCAGTGTGCTTACACCTACCATGACACACACACCCTTTTCATGTCAGCTGCTTCTCCTGCTTACACCACTGCCTTATAGCTCCTACACAGTTAGGTGCAGCCAGAGAATGATCTCCCATTTAGTGATTCAGTAAAATCTGCTCACTTGCATACCCCACTGCCTTAGTCCCTTGTTATACCACTACACCAGAGCCTTCCTCCTTAGCAACCAGTGTTGCCTGTTATTGTTTTGATTATAGATGCCATAGACTATAAGGGAAAAATGCAGGTTTCACTTAAAATTGTCTTTTCACATTTTTTTTTTATTTTTGGCACAATTCTGTTTGTGTGCCTCTGCATGGCCAAGGACTATAATACATGCTTTACTTTGAACTGTCATGCCTCCATTTTGATTTTTGCAGAAATGTACTCGATTAGTAACCGAATACATTTCTGCACCTCCCACTGTTCTGTCATGGATGCCTGTCTGTTTACTGAATCACTAATTCACCCCATTTGCATGGTTTTCACCAGCAAATCAGGTAATTGGCATTATGCAGTGGTGTCCATGCCAGAATAATGCTGGCAGGCTTGTGCACACCCCCAGCCTTGTTTACTGGATCGCTCGGCAGCCATATTCCATGCAGGAGCTGCTATACTATTCCTGCATGGAAAAAAAACATTATTGAATCTCGGGGTAATGCTTTAACAATACTGGGAAAATACTTAAGTCTGTGATTTTCTACTTGCCAATTTCTGAATTTCATTTAAAGCAGTGATTTTTTTTGACAGTATAATGTTCAGCCTTCAGCATAATAGGCAATTACCTGAAGTATGCAGTTTTGTTCTTATCTAACTAGTGAACTTTTTGTGTTTGTAATATTTCCTCAGAAGTGACTTTCTGATGACACAGCAGTAGAGAAAGACAATTTGCACACTGCAGCAGTTACATATTGTGTGTACTAACTAAACATCTGCAATGGACTTGTTTCCTAATGCTCACCTATCTAGTCCCATGCCGAGAAGAGATGAATGCACACCTAGCACTGGAAACCTGGAGAGTGGCTGTTTCATGCACTTTATTCACCACAACAATTAAAACTAATTTTGCATAAGAGGCCTGCTTTTCTTTTTTTGTCAAAAATCTTTTTATTGAAATTTTTCAATACATAAAAACAATATATTAAACAGTGAAAAGAACAAGTTAACAGCAACATAAAGCATGTATTTACAACAAGAAAGATGATTGAATTTATAGCTATGTACAAAATATACAATAGAAGTCACAACTATGAACTAAAAATGATGTGTCTAATGGAAAGGAAATAAGAGGAGGAGTCTATCAGAACGAGATATGTGAATTAAGTATGTGAGATCATTTTTAAAGCAAGGTATAATGTATAAGTATTTATAACTTGAGACAGTGAGAGGTATGGTCGGATTTGTTTACAGCAAGTTAGGAAAATAGTTAGTTAGGGTAGTCTGGGGTAGCATCATGATTTACTTCTTGAGGATTAAGTCCAGCAAGAGCCCCCAGCATTTATGGTAGTATTGTTTTTGTGTTGTATTAGTGTATGCCATTTTATGGGAGGAAATATACTTGATAGCTGGGCTACGAAAATTCTCCCATGAGATTGAGGATTGATCAGCCCAGTTTTTGATGATGTAAAATTTAATAAGGACGCAGGTAGAAATAAGAATATGTTTTATGATTTTATGATATTTGGTTGTGATAATATGTAAGATAGCTGTTTCCCATGAAAAGGTGGATTTTTCATATCCCATTTTCTCTAATTTTACTCTTAGGAAACACCATACATTATTAACTTTTTTACATCCCCAAAAAAACATGCAAAGTATCTATTATTTGGTTTGGGCAATATGGGCATTCTGCTGAATATTTGGGATTGAACTTATTAAGCATTGATGGCATGTAATAAATGTTGTTGTTAATCATCCTTTGGGTGTATAATAGACAATTGCATGGAATAAGCTTAATGGTATTTTCAATGGCCATTTTTTATTTTCCTCTGAGATTAGTTGCCTTTTTCTTTTCCAATACATTGAGAATAAAAGTGAGTTCTGAGATTTTATGCTTGTTATTAATTTATAAGTCATAGAAACCATTTTATCTTTAGTTACTAGATTTTTAAATATTAGAGCAGCTAGACTGCTTTTCTGGTGGTCAATTTTAGCAAAAGGTACCTTAATTTTAATTAGATAAAGGATTTACCTAAGGATAGTAGCATAATTCTTAGGGAGTCCAAATTTCTCCCTTAGTTGTGTTATGTTGTTTTCCTGCCATTCATATAGATCCTACACTGTAAAGACTTTTATAAGAGGTAATTTAGTTAAATTAATTGGTTGATTGTTAATTGATAAGTTAGGATTTAAGTGAATCTGTTGTATGAGGGCAAGGACATTGATGAGTTGTATGGATTTTAATACATTTTAAATAGTTGATATCATATGTTTAAACAGTGGGTGGAGGCTCCTAGTATATCAGTCTCTTTGATTTAAGTTCAAAAAGGGGAGGGATTTGTGGTTAATGTCAAGGGATTTAACATGATTATACCATATTTTAATCCATAGGGTTGTCCAGCAGTTTGATTTAGGATCATAGTTTATTATCTGAATCATCCTACAAGAAGTGATTATACTATAGTAAAGTTTAAAGTCTGGTAGCCCCAGGCCTTCTTTTGTCTTTTTGTTAAGGAAAGTTTATCATATTTTATTCTAACAGATTAATTTAGATATGACTTTCTCTACATCCCTAAATATTTTTTGCGGAATGAATGAGAAACTAGCATATAGCTGGAAAAGGATTCTAGGTAATATATTCATTTGACCACACTAGCTTTTGATAGTAGGGACATATTGATATTTCTCCATCTGCTAATATCATTTTCAATGTTTGACCATGTATTTAATAGATTGTTCTTAACGATCTCATTAAAGTTAGGAGTATAGGTTATACCTAGGTATTTTATTTGGTATTTGGATTTAGGAGGCCTGCTTTTCTGTAATGAATAAATAGTAGGTGAACAAAGAGCACATCCACATAAGATGAATTCCCATACTGGGAATTAAAGCCATCATTGATGGTATTATCCATCCTGAAGCAGTGAGATCACATAATACAAATCTAGTAGAAAATGCCAGTCAAACCTATAGACCAGTGGTTGAGTGTATAATTTGTATGCACTGATTTAGAAGAAAAAGTAGCAGTAACAAACATTAAACTGTGCATAAGCATGACAGTATTAAGCAGAGGTAAGAGTCAGATCATGTGGCACTCAGTAGGATGTGACAGTCTCTTATAGGTTCATAGGTTCATAGGTTCATACTAGGCTATCTGCCCAAGGGCATTTATAAGCCTAGCCCATAGTTATTTGGCTTTCGCCACCCCTTTAGTTTGAATAAAACTATGCCTATTATTTTGCTGTGCCTCTGTCAAGCAGTGACACTGAAGTAATCCCTGGGGTATATCTGCGATCCCCCATCCATTGGTCAAGATTCCTCTTGAACAAGGCCAGCGAGGTGCTCTGCCTCACATGTACCGGGATTTTGTTCCACAGCATAGGGAGTCTCTGGGTGATGAATCTGTCCCTCCAGCACGTTCTATTAATAACCGTGTCATGGTTTAAGTCTCCCGCCCTTGTGGTTCTGAGGGATCTAGATTTTTTGAGGTGAAGCATATTCATCAAATCAGGGTTTGACATGGCCTTATATGTCAGGCACAGGTCACCTCTGAGCAAGCGGTATGAGACTGAATAGAGCTGGAGTTCTTTCAGTCGGGCAGCATAAGACATATTTTTGAGACCCTTTATCCTTTTGGTGAGGAACTTTTGGGGCCTTTCCAGCTGCTGCAGATGTCGGGTCAGATACATTCCGAATGGGGCATTGTACTCAATCATAGGTCTAATGAGTGATGAGTACAGGGGGACAATGACCTCCCTTGATCTAGATGTGAATCCGTTCATGATCAGGTGGGCAATGTAGAAGGTTTTCCTAACTACTTTAGCAACATGAGTGTCAAACGAAAGGCTACTGTCAACCTGGGTCCCCAGATCCCTGATGACTTCTTCTGTGCTCAGTGGATTGCCACCTATATGGTAGCTAGGGGTAACCTTGTTTTTCCCGAAGGGTATGACTATGCATTTCTTGGCATTTAACTTTAGGCCATGGCTCTGGCACCAGTTATCCGTTTCTGTGAGGCCCTTCTGAAGGATATCTGTGTCAGATGTTTCGACTATGGCCCAGTTTGCAGTCATCTGCAAACTTTGTCAGCCATAACCCTCCTGTGTTTGCTTGTACTTCAGAAAAGTAGATGCTGAACAAGAGTGGACCCAGGACTGAGCCCTGTGGGACACCGCTTGTGACAGGCTTTGAGTCTGACATGGCTCCAGCAACTCTGACCCTGTGGGTTCTGTCACTTAGCCAGTTTGCAACCCATCTTGTGATGTATGGGTTTACATTCAAGCTGATGAGTTTTTCGATGATACCTGAGTGGGGTATTGTGTCGAAGGCCTTTGCCAGGTCAAGGTAGGCTGTATGGACTGCCTTTCCCTCATCAATGGCCTTGGTGACTGTCTCGAAAAAGTCAACCAAGTTTAAAAGGCATGATCTGCCTTTGACAAAGCCAAACTGGGTTGGATCCAAAGTCTGCAAGTTCCCTATGTCTTTATTTATGAGTTCCATTATGATCCTCTCCATGGCTTTGCAGATAAGGCTTGTCAAGCTAATGGGATGGAATTTCCAGGGTCGGTGGAGGCACCGCCCTTGTGAAGTGGGACCACAGTCACCGTGCGCCACTCCTTGGGTACGTATCCTGAGGTGAGGCTAAGATTAAACAGCTGTCCTAACTGCGGGTTTAATTCCTCATTGAGTTCATGGAGCACACAGCCAGGGACACCATCCGGTCCCATGGATGCTGTGTTTTTTGCTTTGGAGAGAGCAGTTCTCACCTGGGCGTTGGAGATGTTTGGGGGGCTACAATCCTCTGGTATAGATATCTCTCCTTTTGGGTGGGAGGGGAGAAGTTTGCACTGAACCTGTCAGCCAGTATGTTGGCAATGTGTGTAGGTTCAGTAATCTTCACATCATTTTGAACTAATTCTGAGCATATCTGGGAGTTTCCTCCTAGGTTTCTAACATAGCTAAAGAAGGCCTTATGATTGTCTTTTGAGTCCTTGGCGATTTTTCTCTCAAAATTTGCCTTGGATGATTTTATGAGAGCTCTTAGTTTTTTACTTATAATTATCAAAGGTGTCTTACCTTTCAAGGATTTTGCTCTATCTTGTAGTAGCTTCCTCCTTTTGTTGTAGAGCTTGTTTATGGCTGGGGTCCACCAGACTGGACGCTTGCCTTTGGTACAAAGAGTCTTAGTTTTGTTTGGGATTGCCTGATCCATGCAGTCCTGTAGGTGCTGGTAGAAGGCATTTGTAAGTGATTCAGCGGTTTGAGTAATGTTTACCACTGGCTCAGGGGCCTTAAAGGAGACCACACTAGTTTTTAGAAGTGTGAAGTCGGCTTTTGAGAAGTTTTTCACTGTGGTCTTTTTATTTCAGGTGGGGGGATGAGGACCTCCAGCGAGATTAGTTTATGATCTGATCTCACCAGTGAGGGGTATACTTCCGGTGTTGAACATTGTGATCCCATGTTCGTGATGATGTTCCATGGCATTTGAGTTTATGAACTCCAGGAACCTTTGGGCTAGAGTGCTTGGGCTTGAGTAGTGTTCCCAGTCTATATTAGGGTAGTTGAAGTCACCTAGTATGATGGTGTTTGGAGATACATTTATCCCCTCCATTGTTTTCAGGAAGGCCATGTGAGGTTCCTGAGTTTGAGAGGGTGGCCTGTAACATGCTACAAATTGCAGAGCAGTCTTGCCTATGGTTAATTGCACCTGGATGGTCTCCGATGCATCGTGCGTTGCCACCAACCTTGAGGTGTGGGTGTCCTTTATGAATATGGACACCCCCCCTCCTTTCTTGGTGTTGTCCGGATTTTGGGGCCGGAACGCATGATATGAGGTGAAACCTGCTAGTGCTGGGGTGCTCTCAGGAGCCTTGAACCAGGTTTCTGTCACAGCACAGACATCGATGTTCTCCATACTGAGAAGGGCCTCGAGTGCGTGCATCTATGCTTGGTGCATTTGACAGTTTCTTACTTTAAAGAATAGAATTACTAACACAAAAGCAAATATGAAACAATGTAACAGCCCATTGACTAAGCACAATAACGCCCTCCAAAGTTTGTGTTATTGGGGGAAATAATGTGTTTTCAGGGTTGTAGAGCATAGTTGCAAATTGTAGCAACTGTCATACAAGTACCAATATGAAGCATGTAAAAGATGGCAAGCTATTCCAACATAGCATTTATTCACACATGCTGCAAACAGCAGACATCATTTTGTTAAAGGTATTGCAAGTGTAAGACTGCATGTTGGCAAAAAGCAAACTGCTAATCCTTCTCAAATAAAAAGAAAGTAACAAATGTGCAGTACTATGGTCCATTGCATATAAAATTGAATATCTCTAAGTGCAGATAACACAGTTAAATATTACAAATCTGCATTGAAAATATGCTGTATTTCATGGAAAATTATATGGTGAGAGTACAGGCATGCCCTCATATTGGTCATAAATGAGACATGCGCACACATACAGACTTGCGTGCTCATGCACACACACACACACACACACACACACACACACACACACACACACACGCACACACACAAACGTGCATGTGCGCACGCACACATACACACACACACACACACACACACACACACACACACACACACACACACACACACACACACACACACACAAATACCCATCATGGATACAGTAATGGTAATACCTCTGGCCCATGTGTGTACACTTGAATTATAATCATTGAAAAATGCAGGGCATGTTCTACTGAAAAGTGAGATGCTCCTGTGGTTTGTACATGTATGGCAAATATGTAGACATTAATGGTCAGACAAGCTATACAAAGCACACAACCACTGATCTAGACAACAATACAGGATCACTACTATACCAGGGACATATAACATCTAAGAAGTAATGTCTAGCATAATGAGTGTAATGAGGTTGGACCCTGCAGGCAGCGGGCCTCTACAACCCTGAAAACACATTATTTCCCCCAATAACACAAACTTTGGAGGGCGTTATTGTGCTTAGTCAATGGGCTGTTACATTGTTTCATATTTGCTTTTGCGTTAGTAATTCTATTTTTAATAGTTTTAATTTAAAATAAATCAAGTTGATGTAAAATAAGTAATTGCTGTTGGAGGAAGGATTTTTACATCCAAAATATGTTATTTAAGTATTTAATGTCAGTACATAAACATACTGACCGACTGCCATATATCCCACTCCCTCCCACACACACACATGGAAAGTAAGACAAACACATGCGCGCGCGCGTGCGCACACACACACACGCACGTGCACACGCACACACACACACACACACACACACACACACGCACACACACACACACACACACACTCACACACACACACACACACACACACACACACACACACACACACACACACACACACGTATACACACATACACATATATGTCAAGTAATAACAGATACTTTCTTGAATGAATACACCTCTTGTGTCAAGTACAATCAAATGAATAGATATATACTTCTTGTTCAGATAATGCATGCTGCTAAATAGCATCTTGAGGAAAGAAAGTTAGTGGTATGTTTTGTCCTTCTCTCTCTCTCTCACTCACACTCACACTCTCACAGAATTAACCATTTTGTTTATTTTTTCACCTCACTAAACATGACTCTTTTAAATTTCTCTTAGTGAGGTTTAACTAAAATGGCAAGTCCTTGTTATTGCTATTGCATTTATTTTTGTTAGGAGTTTTTTTTTCCTGTTTACCTATTTTTACTATTATTATTTTACATTTACTAAAAGTAAAGCCACATTCAGTGAACATAAAAATGGCAGTTGCTTGCTTTTTTTCTGCCTTTTACCATGACATGGAATATTTGTTTTTACTAGGCTTTACCTATACATTATCACCCAGATGGAGAATGTTCATTTGTCATTTAAGGTGACAATGTACCTTTATTGCTCATAGTCTATTTCTGAAATAATGTACCTTTCAACTTGCAAAAAGCATGGACTGAGAGATACATGCCATTTCGCTATAATGTAGGGCTCCTGGCACATGAAATAGACTATTGATACTGGCCATGGTCCACTGCAGTGACAGTCAGAAACATCCTTTCATTGTAGTATCTGAAAAGTACAGTAATAATGTTAAGGTAAATTCAGCTGAGTTGAGATGTGTCTGCTCTTGTATGACAAATATGCCCTCTCTTTATTTTGTGGGTCCTAGTCCATATCCATTGAAATGCTGTAATATCACTGGACTTACACAGACAGCTTTAATGAGTTATTTTACATTCAGATGCTGTGATGATATACCCACTTTTATGTGCAGTACATTGGATCTACAACATATTCCATTGAAACAACAGTGTAAAACAAAATCTGCTGCTGTGAACGTCTCTTCACAGATATGTCCATCTGTAGCCATGTGTGACATGGATCTGAATATAATATGGAGATGTGCTTCTTTGTGCACACCTGTAGTGTGTCTAATGAATGGTATCATTTAAGATTGTGTGGATGTGTGTATGTGGTGTGTGTGTGCTTCCATGCATTTGACATGGAACAGAGACAGAGATAGTGAGTGACAATGAGAGAGACAGCTATTATATGTACACTGCAGTAGATATGGAGCTTCATAACCAGTAGTCAGAAACAGCAGGAAAACATTTTGTCATTTCAGAAGAATAACTGATTAACACTCTGACCCCTGTCCTTGGAGCTCTGAGTCAAGCTGAATCATCACTGTCAGCCTCTACAATAAACACATTTATCCTCTTAAATGTTCAGCACCATAACTTCAGGAAGAGGCAAAGGACATAATCATTTACCTTGCTCTTCACTAATCACAATGCTGTGGATAAGGACTAACAGAGAATTACTGAGACAGTTTTCAGTGACCTTATTAACACTTTGTGCATTGCCATGCTCCTCATATTCTTCAAGAATTAACTTGTTACAAGTTCACTCTCCATTGCTTAAATGAATAAACAGTTATCTTGGTGAATTGTCCTTCAAATTCCATTTAGGGAATACCTCCTTTCACAAATATTAAAACAGCTATTCCCTAGGACTTTGTACTCAGTCTGAAGCTTTTCATTTTTTTATTATAATTGCCTTAAGACGTATCTTTTCAAGTATATCTGCAATTTTCTGCACTGATAACTATATGTGGTTGGCAAAGTGGCTCACAAGACAGCACAGTAGCACAATGGTTAGCCTTTCATCACTTCACTGTAAGAGGTTTGCTGGTTTGATTCTTAGCAGGGGTGACTTCAGCGCAGAGTCTGCATGTCCTCCTTGTGTTTGTTTGGGTATTATGTGGGTTATCTGAGTGATATGGTTTCCTCTCACATTCCAAAGATATGCAATAGGTGGCTTGGACAATGTAAATTGGCCATAGGGTTGAGTGCGTATGCATGTGTATGGCATGGAAGAATAACTGTGACAGAGCTAGCCATCCTGTGGTGTGAACAGTGGCTCTAGGTACTTGGAATTGTTGAGGTCACACCCTAACCCCATTTGCAAAAATGGAAAAAAGATGTTGTGAATGTGGATTCATTTGATTATTTGGGTCTCTAGTGCATTCATAGAAAACATATCAACTCTTACTGACCTCCAGAAAATTGTTTCAATTTCAAGGTACTTTACCTTAATGTAACCAAAAATAAACAGTCTATGTGGCTTTCTTCTCCTTCTCCATATCCAACAGCCACCTCACCATTAATATTAAACATATGGCTCTGCTGGCTTTACGGCACAAAACTGTACTAATGCTAACATGAAGACAGAAGAACCATTGGAAAAAAGAGTGCTTTTCACTAATATGGAGTATGATGTCTCAGTCATTACCTGTGCTCCTTATACTAATGGTGTGATGCTTTAAGTCCTTTTTACTCAAGACTGGCAGATTTATGGCATGATTGGCACTGTCCCTCACTCAAGACACTATTATTAAAGCTGAAGTCTTAGATATGAGACATATATCTAACATTGCCATCTTCTTTTGTTTCTATAAAGCTCAACATCTAGAGCAATGTCCCTCCCAGGGCTCCTTCATCAAGCATTAAAATGTACCCCAAACTTTGGCATCAGTCTCAATTTTTAAAGGTTTTGAACCCTAACCTATACATTGGAATGCTTCATCAAAGCCTTCTGTTACTGTAATTGCAAACCATGTAGCTCTGTCCTTGTATATATGGAGCTCACTTATTCATTAAGTATTAAAATATAGTGCGTCTGCCAATTGCCATAGAAAATACTGTATGCAGTTCTATAGATTGGGAAACTTTTGCATTATCTTTCTGATCAATATGTATATCAACCATTGCAGATGAGTGTGTGATTCTATTGACCTGCTGCCCTTAACATGCTAAAATATATATTTTTTTATTGATCTTCTCCTGCATCTATGTTTCTTCAAGCTTCTGCAATTATCTTTTTTCTTTTATTGTTATAAGGGTCATAAGTTAAAAAATGAAGGCATTTGCAGAAGTCTACCTTTCTTAAACAAAACAAGGAAGTTTATATATTTTTTTTATTTCATTGTTACAAAGGTCATAACTTAAAAAGGACATTTGCTGAAGTCTACCTATCTTAAATAAAATAATTAAATTTATATCTATACCTATATTGATATTCATATCTATATCTATATTTATATCCTTATTTATACCTATAACAAAATTTAGCCTAACCATGCAGTAACTATAGTATTTATACTTAAGTATATTGTTTCTTGAGCCTTCTCTGATCAATGGCATTGCTTTTAAGTGAACCATTTCACTCATGTTTTCATTATAAACATATTGTCAATAGATTGTGTCTGTTACCTAATCAGTTTTCTGCCTTTTAAATGTTTTGTAATAAACTTACAGCTGCAATAAATCAGCATTAACTTGACAACAGTGTCCTATGACCATTGTCATGAATAACATAAAGGAATGGATTAACTAGAAATCACACAATGAATACACAGATTGGCAATAGTGACCTGCAGCTGAGACCAAGGATCATACGATCAATAGCTAGATTAATGATGTCTGCCTGTAGAATCCAAAGCCTGAGCAGAAGCTTTAGCCTCTGGCTACGTTTACCATTAATGAATGAATAAGCAAATGCATTCCGAGTGTGGCTTTTTTTTCTTACTGCATTTATATGAAAAAAAAAAAGCATGTAAACTTGTTCTTTATGTAAAACCATTTGTAGTACTTACTGTAATGCTATCTAAATCTCTTGGCAGCTGCCCAACCATGAATTTGAAAGATATTATACTTTAAATATGCATCAGACTATATATACATATATATATATATATATATATATATATATATATATATATATATATATGTGTGTGTGTGTGTGTGTGTGTGTGTGTGTGTGTATGTATATTGGTCCACTTCTTAATTTCGAAAGATCACAATCTTGAGATTCCTAATATCGAACCCAGAATCTCAAGGTTGTGAAATCTCGGAATTAAGAAGTAAAAAATTGAAAATCACAATTGATGAAACTATGTTTTTGCAGGTGGACAAGTCCCTATGTACCCACCACAACCCTTGCAACCCAAATATACTAACTGCAAGATCACTGTAAAGTGAAGAGAATGGTAATGTACATCGCAGTACAGAGAGGAACGGGAACATTACCTTTCTCTTCACTGTAAAGTGAAGAGGATGGTAATGTACATCGCAGTACAGAGAGGAACAAGAACATTACCTTTCTCTTCACTGTAAAGTAAAGAGGATGGTAATGTACATCGCCAGTGAAGAGAAAGGTAATGTACATCGCAGTACAGAGAGGAACGGGAACATTACCTTTCTCTTCACTGTAAAGTGAAGAGGATGGTAATGTACATCGCAGTACAGAGAGGAACGGGAACATTACCTTTCTCTTCACGTACTTGTTGGACACAACCCAGGACACCATCTGGTACCATTGATGCTGTGTGCTGTGCTTTGTGGATGCTGGCTGTTACCTCAGCATCTGCAATGTCAGGGGGCCAGCACTCTCCTGGGATAGATATTTGGCAGTTAGGTGCTGGTGGGGAGTTTGCAAGGAATCTGTTCGGTAGGATGTTGGCAATATGTGTGGGTTTGGTGTATTATTTTTAATATTAGAGTGCTACAGGGCATATCTGTGGATTATCACCATGGTTCCTACCATCAGGTAGGACAGCTGTGTGATACTCCTTTGTGTCCTGCACAATTTGTATCATCATAGGTTCATAGGTTCATACTAGGCTATCTGCCATGGCCTTGTTTGAGCACGGACAGACTGTGTGTGGGTTTCGACACCCTTTGCAATGTGCATATTATGCCCATGTAGGGTTTACTTTACTAAATGTGACGCAGGGATGGCCCCCAGTGTACACCTACTATCTCCCATGCACTTCACCAGATTTCTCTTGTTGAGTTTGAGTGTGGAGCTCAGCCTATCATGGACTGGGATTCTGTTCCAGAGTGTCAGGAGCCTCTGGGTTATGCATCTGTCCCTCCAGCACATCCTATTTATCTATGTGTGGAGGTTCAGATATCTCACTGTGGTGTCTCTGCTGGATTTGGCGTTTCTGCAGTGGAGCATGTCCATTCATTCTGGATTAGACATGGCCTTGTACATCAGGCATACATCACCTCTGACTGGGCAGTATGCTTCTGAATTGGGCTGTGGTTTCTTCAGCCAGGCTGCAGATGTCCAATGTTTGGACCCTTTATCCTGTTGGTGAGGTACATTTGGGGTCTTTCTAACTGCTGCAGGTGTACGGTAAGGTACATCTGAACTGGGGCATTGTTGTCACGTATGGGCCTGATAAGGGAAGAGTATGGGGGCACAGTGACCTCTCTTGCTCTACATGTGCATCCTTTCATATTAAGGTGGGCAATATAGCAGGTCTTCCAGGCCACCTTGGCAATGTGAGTGTCACATGACAGGTTACCGTCCACTTGTGTTCCTAGGTCCCTGATTACTTCTTCCATACATAATGGATTGCCACCTATGTCATACTTTGTGTGTGCCTTGTTAGGTATTTGTTGAGACATTCATACTCTGCAGTGTCTTCAGGAAGGCTGGCTGGGGTACCTGGGTTTGTGACTGTGGTCTGTAGCAGGCTTCAAACAGGTACACAGTTTGAGCCAGTGTTACTTGCCCATGGATAGTCCATGCTGCTTCTTGCTGTGCTACCAACCTGGTGGTGTGGTTATCCTTGATAATTACTGATAGCCACACTCCTATTGTCGTGTGTTCCATGTTTTGGAGCTGTAGAGCATGGTATGAGGCATAACCTGGTAGTATTAGGGTGCTCTTCTGGGCCTTGACCCAGGTTTCTGTTACAGAACACATATTACCATTCTCCATGCTGTGGTGGGTTTGGTCTGCATGCACCTTGCAGGATAGACTTCTGGCATTGGGTAGCATTACGTCCAGGATATTATCCCTTGTGCTACCTATGGTGGTGGGTATGTGTTTCCGGCCTTACCTATTCAAGGCACAGTGGGGGTGACAACAGCCTTTGCCAATACCCACACAGCCAGGTGTGCTGGGTGCGTGCCATCCCTAGCAGGTGGGGCATCATGTCTTGCTCGGCATGCCAGCCCAGGCTGTCAGCCATGTGTTCCCCCTTGCTAACAGCAATACCTCAGCCAATTATTGTAATTGATCTTGTTGTCTTCATAGTGTGGCATCATGCTTGGTGAGGGTGAGATGTTAGGCAGGGTCTTTATGTTTGCATATACTAGATGGTGTTACATTGCTTAACACAATGCAATCATGCCTCAGGTGGTGCTGCAGGGCTGCCTCTGTCGGATGCACATACTACACTCCCTGTACATGTTTGAGAGCAGGTTGTGTCATGTTAGGTGTCCCTGTTACTATATGAGTGAGTCAGGGAGGGGTATCATTCCAGGGTTCCTACTGAGCCAGTGTATGTGCTATGCGTTGCCTCTTTGCCAAGGCCAGGGCATACTGGGCATGCCTCCTTCTGCCTACTGGGGCAGGCTCAGGTTGTTCCTCCTCCGAGTCACGCTCTGCCTGTGATGGCCTTGGCAATGGTGGGGGGCTGTTTGTCCTGGCCCTATGCTGGTCCTGCTGCAGCTGTTTTCGCAGAATCATATTATGTAGCATAGCACATACCATGACAATTTGGGTACATGTAGTTGGTGAGTACTGCAAGGCTCCACCAGATGTGTCCAGGCACCGGAACAGTGACTTGAGCATCCCAAACACATGCTCTATTACATTATGTGTTTGTGCGTGTGCCTCATTATGGCGTTCCTGTTCAGGTGTGTGTGCATTTCTGATGGGTGTCATCAGCCACGGCTCCAGTGCATATCCTGCATCCCCCACTAGGTGACCATGTGGGATGTCCCCATTGGCAAATGTCTGGTACAGCTGCGTCAAATGCCAGATATGGGAATCATGGTAGCTCCCAGGGCAGCCAGCAAACACATTCATTATTATGCCCTGGGCATCACACATGACCTG
Organism: Protopterus annectens; assembly: GCF_019279795.1. Taxonomy (NCBI): domain Eukaryota; kingdom Metazoa; phylum Chordata; order Ceratodontiformes; family Protopteridae; genus Protopterus; species Protopterus annectens. The sequence goes on along the minus strand of NC_056727.1, from coordinate 38,130,010 downwards.
GCAGTATATGGAGGGGAAGCCCTTGTGGTTAATGTAGGCCCTACCCCGCTCACCGGCTGGTGCTTTGATGCATATGTGCGTGCAGTCTATTGCACCCACTACCTCAGGGTATTCCGCTATTTGCTGGAAGAGATGCATATTGCTGACGAATTCCTCATGTGCATTGGGGAAATATACATGCTCACCAACATGTGCTGAGATGGTATCCAGGAACTGGTGCAGTACCCTGGAGGCTGATGCCTGTTATATCCCCATCATATCAACAGTTAGTCTCTGGAAGGTACCTGTTGCTAGTATTCTTAGGCCAACACATACCTTGGTTTCCACTGGGATGGGTTCCCCTCTGTTGGTTCTGTGTGTGAGGCATGGCCTGCACAGTTCAACAATTTGCTGCAGGAGGTCTCTGTCCACTCTATAGCGCTCCACTATTTCCAGCTCATGTAACCCATCGTAGGTGACCCTGGGCCTGTACACTCTTCTCTGTCTCCTCACTGTGGGTTGTCTGGCAGCATTTGCATTGTCACCACCCTCAGCAAGTCTCCTATGTCTCCTTATAACAGCTATGGCAGCCCCTAGCATGTTTGGTCTGAGTGCTGATTTTCAGTTTTCACTTCTACTAGCTTACTCCTGTCTTGCAGTGTCTCTTGAGAGAAACATACTGCAATGCTGTTTGCAGTGTTTTAAGTGCTGGGCTGGGCTAGTATTCTCCCTGTGTAATTGCCTGCTTCTAATTTTTTTCACCTGCTAGTTCTACCAGTATTCCCTGCTAGTTTCCTACAATTTCTTCTGCTTCCTTTTCCCTCTCTGTTTCCTCGGGGGGAGCTGCGCGCATACCAGCGAAAACATGCTCACAGTGGCTACCATGCGCGCACACATGCTTACATGGACTACAATCTGCTTATTCGGGTTAAAACGCATGCACACTAGCGCAAACAGGTTTACAGATCTTTAAACAGGCTCCTACATGCTTACTCAGCCTTACACGCGTGCACTGTCTTGCTCGCAGCTCCCAATGCGCACACACGTGCATGCACGCACAGCAAGAAACTTTGGTGTTGGCCACAGTGTACACCTTCCATTTCTTGACTTTCCCATGCTTATCTGTTGTCACTCCTCTTTTTATGCTGTGTGATTGACATCTTTCACATACCACTTTGCTCCAATGAGCTTGATTTCTTCCTGACATTCCCCCCTGTGATGTCACCTCTCTCCTACTCTGTTACTCCCCCTTATCTAACTCTTACACTACACGGAATGTGCTCATTTGCTATGTGACTGTGTGATTCACTATCCTACCACTCATTTACATAGGATTGCCTACTAATGCTTAGTTACATGTCTTACACTCAGCTTCCCCCCTTAGCAACCACTAGACGGTGGCCATGTTGTTTTTGGTCTGCTAGTCCCTGCATTGCAAATCTATGCATTACATAAAACCCACATTTGTGGGTTTCAAACCTTTAGTTTTATGTTTTATATAGCGCAGCCCGTTTGCGCGGGGCTGCGCTACGTTTAACCATCGCTGATCGCAAAAAAAAAAAGTATTTTATTTCATGTTTGCATCGGGTTACCATGCCAATGGCCACATATTTGGCCATTGGCATGCTGACTGCAACATTTGCACACTTTATTTGGAGTGGTCATGGCTCCATTGTGTTATTTGCAGTAACGTACTCAGTTGTCAACTGAGTACATTTCTGCACCTAACACGACTCTTACACGGGCTAGTTTCAGCTTCGTGGATCGCTAATCTACCTCATTTGCATGCCTTTCGGCTGCAAGTGAGGTGATTAGCATATTCACGCCCTGAACATGTAAGAGTCATTTTAGCTGGTCTCTTACATGGGATTTCAGGCTGTTCCTGGATCGTGATGGCTGCATGGAGTCTTACACGACTCTTAGACTCCGTGCAAGCCATCGTGAATCCTGCCCAATGACTTGCTGAGCTTACAATGAAATGCATTACATTTATTATTTATCCCTTTGTTTATCTTGCAACAACTGCCATGAATATCTGCAATATTCTTATGCTAACTTAGAGTAAAATAGTAATTCAGCCTGACAGTAAGATAACATTATGCAGTTCATTATAAATGAAAGAGGGAAACTGCAAAGTATACTTGAGCTTGTCTTGATAACAAAGTAGGTCTCATATGAACAAATCCATATACATTCAAGTAAACATTCTACTAAATGTTTAAAAAATGCTGAGTTTACCTTTGTCTAAGTAACAGGTTTATTGTAAAATATTGCCTCCCTTACTCAAGATTCAAAACATCATAAAATAATCACATTACAGATAAGATTCAAAACATCATAAAATAATCACATCATAGACATCTGACTAATAACAAAAGGTGCACAGGAAGACATTACAAACTAATGAGAAGCAGTCATTTTACAATGGTACTGGGTCACGCAGTACTCCATGATATTGGGCTATTACCCCCAAAACACTAATATCTATTTGAATGGTCACCAAGCTCACACAAATTCAGGAAGTTATCTTTTGTAAATTGCCTGTGCTTCACAAATTTAGGAAGATCCATGTACAGACTTCCAGAGGAATTTTTATTTTAACATTTTATCACCAAATCACCTTTCTACCTGACTGTAGGCACATTGTGATTAAAAGAATGCTGACCTGCTACATTAATAAAATATGTAATCTATGTGTTTAGAGAATTTTGTAATGCTCATGTAATACTCAAATTTACATGCTTTTGGGTGGACAGAAAATGCATCTTCTAAGTATCAAATAATAAAAAGATGTCAGTTAAACTGTTTGGTCTGTCACCATCAAATTATCTGCTTCAGAGATATTTTTCTCTGTTTAGAGACAATGCAAAAATTATTATGCAAATGAAAAAAATCAAGACTTCTCATTGGCTGGACTTATAATATTCATGGATAAAAGCTCTAACAGTCATAGAGACACAGATACAACCCATAACAAAAGAATCATGATGAAACATTATCCGCAGCAAAATTTTACAAACAGCAAAAACAAGCGGCAAATAGAGAATTATAAACAACACCAGAGTTGCACAATATAAGCAGATAACGAACATACAACATTTAATAGCTAAATCAAATTAAGTCAACAAAGGTGGAATATTAGAAGGGCATGTAAAAGAAAAAAAAAACAAAATGGTTTTCCCTGAATATGATTACTATTTTACAAAGTATCAGTGAATTTATGTACACGACTGCTTATAATCACGTTTATGTAAAAAAAAAAAAAAATACTCTAATCACACTGAGATATATATATGACCATGAAGCCCAAGGCAGTTACCTTTCTATAAACAACATGACAAGCTAAAAGTAGAAAAGCAGAAACAAATTTAAATATAGTGAAAAAAGCAAGGCATTAAAGCATGTTGATATGTTGACAAGCAGGTAACAAATAGACTAAGCTGGTTGTGTGGGATAGAGTGTTAAAATCATAAATATGACTGAGATAACCCGAGTTTGGTTAGTAACTTGAACACATCTTGCATCTGGCAGGGTGAAGAAGGAATAATGGGCCACTGCTTACTCACATCTCAGTGGGATATGCAGATGGCATGTGGGTAGGGCACACTTTGTGTGCTCTGTCTGGCAAAGGTAGAAGCAAGACAACTGCAGAGGCAGGAATGGAATGCAGGTGGGTTAGTGTTAGTCCTCTATTTGGGCCCAGGGCAAGGTCTACTCTGAGTAGCCATGCTTCATTGTATAGACAGCCTTCAGGTAACTTCTGAATGCAAGGGATTTATAGCCCTCACCCTATCAAACCAAATCTCTGTGAGCAGCTTTGGAGCTCAATGTGTCATCTTCAACTTCAGTCTCACCTACCTCACATGCTGACTTAAGAGATGGTAGGCCACCAGGCTGACAGGGTATACAAACAGAGGACTAAGCCCCTTCATACCCAGACATTCAGAAGAGGGGACATTAAAGGGGAAGTAATACTGCAACAACAGAAAGCCCATATATTCAGTAACTTGATCCACAAAAACACACGGAGGACAGAAAGCTTTCACATAATACTTAATAATTCCATAAAAAAATACAAAGAATATTGACCAGATTTATCAGTTCTCTTGAAATACCAGAAGATTTTGAAGACGAAACAGAAAATGTATAGAGATGTGTTACACACAAGGTAAATGATGAGCATAGCAGCAAACTAAAAGGCACAATGTGATCCCCAGAGAACATACTCAGAGATAATGTCAGAAATAAATGTAAATCCAGGCAAGAGTAACAAGAACAACAAAGAGGTCATTAACTCATTCAGACTTAGCCCGAGTAGAATTTCACACCTCATGATGCCTGAGGACTCCTGCTTGGATTGCTTTTAGTTGAGTTAAAATTCTTAGAGTGCAGTTTTTTGCAACCACTAAATAAACGTATATCTTAAAAAAATATAATGGCTACAAAAAAGTTAAAAAAGAAAAGGTATTCAGCAGACAATCCACTTTATAATGGTGATATTAATATCTCAGACAGACATAATCATAACTTTATACTGAAAACAGAATTGTATAAGATGTACATTTTATTATTATAATTATGCAAATAATAATAAATACTTCTGTAGCCATAGTAGATCCGAACTACCAGTGAGACTATTGTTTGTGCAGATGTGGTCTTCAGTTTGCTGCAAGGCCATTTTAACTCCATTTTTTTAGATATTTGAATAATTATGATATGTATGAATAGACAAATATATGTAAATATCTGCAAAGCGCTGCTAGTAAGATATCATCTATCAGTGGAATCTTTTACTTGCACTTCATTTGCTTTCTTCTGACACCACTGATTACCATATAAATACCTTCTGTTTCAAGTTATGAATATAATATAGCATATATTCATAATAGTTACAGAAAATATCACATTTTCTTTGTTACTGAGTACCCCATTTGTCAGAGGAGTCATTCCTGACCTCTGTGGTGATTGCACATTTGACATGCTCTACCACAATGCATCAAGGAGATCAGTGGATGGCATATTTACAGAAATATGATATTTTAACAATACCTATGACTGAGTATGGCATCACAAGATTTCCCATGGTTGGTGTGGTTTGATCACGAGGGCAAAGCCTAGATTATTAAACAAAACCAGTCATGGATAAATCCTTTGATGCTCACATGCAGGAGAGGGTTATTGCTATTACACAATGATATTATTTCAGAAAAACATTAATTTTCTTAAATCCTTTAATTGTATGACAGAATTATAGTACCCTTCCACCTCTTCCCTTCTGTAGTGAGATACTTTGCATGCCTATGACACTTTTTTGTCACTACACTTGGACAGAGTGTCCATGTACATAAAGAGAGGCATGGAGAAAAGACGATTTCTATAGCGATCCCCCCCCCCCCCTTTTAATATTGCCAAGTAATACATCTCAGCAGATTTAGTGAAGAGTTCTGGACAAAGTTCAAAATAATGGAGGAATAAAAGGCAGAATCGGGATTAAAAGATAATAGAGCAACAGGATTTGTCTTTCACTCTTTTTTTCTTATGAAATTATAATGTCTGGGATTATTGACTAATATAAATCCTCAGTGTTTTATCAGAAAATAAAACATTTTATGAAGGACAGGGCAAAAGTATGAGGAAAATCAGGGGCATTGTGCACAACTATGGACAGTTGAGATGCATGCTGATGGGCGGTATAATCAATAGCATTGGGACAGCTGTGTAGCGTTATGCAGATTGCCCATGATTTTCTTCATGCCTTGCCCTTTTCATTGTAAAATATCCTACAGAGATGCATAGCCAGCCTAAGGCATAGGCCAACTACGTGGCTGCCTAGGGCGCTAGCCGGCCTTAGGCATAGGCCAACTAGGCGGGTGCCTAGGGTGCCCGTCTAGCAGGGGCACTTTTCCAGTATTTATTTGGTGTAGGTATACCAGGATGGGGGCACCAGGTAATATGGTGGGGGGCACGGTGGAGCCCTTTTTCCTAGGGCACCAGTTGACCTAGAGCCGCTCCAGGAATGTACATATCCCAATAGAAAGTACAGGTGCTCAGCAATGCTTTAGCGACTGAACTTGTTTCAATTTGTATACGCTGCATGCTTAATGGGCAAATTGATTGGGCCGACCAATCAGCACACGCATTTTTGAATTGAAATTACAGTTTATTGTATAATTATGCATGCATGTATATTTTGTTACTAAACAAGTAAAACATCTACAGATTAGTACTTGGGAGAGACTAGGTAATATGAAACAATTCTCCTAGATTTACAGAAGATTTTATTTGATACCATGAAATATCATGTGTACTCTGTTTTGGTCACATTATTAAAACAAATATCAATATCCTATATATTAATAACCTAGTGTACAATGAAATTACACTTTCTCATTGCTTAATTACAACTATGTTTGGGTCAGTAGACATGCTTAGCCTATGTGTTGAGCTGTCCTCAGAAATGCCATTCTATCATGCTACTACATGGATTTTGCCAGAGATATTTACATAACATACACATAAATATTATATTTATTACTAAACAAGTGTAAATATTTGCAAAGTGGTGGTAGTTTAGACCCCAGCTAACAGTGAGTAATTTCCCAGCATTACACAATCTTGCATTTGATGCAGTAAAGAACCTCACTCAAATTATTTGTACAGTAGAGAAGTTATACAAGTATTAAAATTGTACATCTTCATAATTTTAAGTAAAAACTCAATTACCATATTTCACATACTAACCATTTAATTTCTAAATCAAGGCATTCCTAAATTTTTCTACTAAGTGTGCCTATGAAATGCTTTCAAGATTATATGCAAATGTTGGACTGTATTATTTCTTATGATATTCTTACTACACAATAACATGGCTTCTGCCAATAGTATTGCACAATTTCTAATGACTGCCTCTACTAAGTCATTTATGCATACTCCATGTAAAAATACCAACTTCATTAAATGTGACGCTCGATTCCAAAAGACTTGATCATAGTCTAAGTGGCCACTTACACTGACAGCAGGCTGAGACCAGGTCCTTTGGAATGTAGCCCTTGGTATATGCCTGTTTATAGACAGTCCTTACATCAAAGTAAGTCACTTACACTGAGAGTTTCTGTTTTGGAATATGGCATCTGGTGGTACTTGACGTACAGAATAAATGCAGTGTTGTTAGTATTTGGCATTAGAATCAGGTGATTTTAAGGCTGCTGTGCTAATCAGAGAGATACAAACTCCTAACCCCCTTTAGTCACTTACAGCCTTCAGCAGTAGCACATTGTAACATTGTACCACATTATAATATTGTAGATTATTGCTTGCCTCATAGTTTATTGCAATTCTTTTATACTTACAAAGCGTGTTGTTCTTTAGGGAAAATTCAAACAGAGAGTGCAACATTCCTTGCTCCTTCTAAAATAAATGCTCAGCTGTGAAGAATAATTCCATCAGGAGCTACAGAGACATCTCCTTTTCTGATTGGTCAATTTTCTGGTGATGTCATACATTTGTGCTCTTCCTAATAGGATAGTAGAAACCATTTGCAATGAACCTGTGGTTAAGGAGGAGAAGGACATAGTTTCAAAGAAAAATAAAAATGTAGAAATCCTGAGTTTGATAATACTAAAGTATCATCAATAATATTTAATGTCATAGAATCAACACAGTTGAAAAATTCATCATGTGGCATGTGGTTATGGGGCAATAAGGATCAACCAGATACTTTGAAGAAAGGATAATAAAAAAATAGATTTTTATTCATTTTTAATGGCAACTATTCTTTTTTACTGTGTGCAGTTAAAGGTGTCATTTGCTATAGCGACTGTGATTACACATCTTTAAGTCCTTGCCTCAGTGGAATATTTAGTTTATAAGAGAGCATGGACAATGGGGTTGTAGTCATGAAAGGCAGTCTTTAAGGTAGAGCTCTTTTTATAGGTTCTAATAGGAAAATTGCTTAGAGGGAGTGTTTTGGCACACAACAGTTAATATATTGTTCAGCTGTTGTACACAGAAAAAAAACATTGAACTACAAACAAAACAACTGAATAAACCAACGCAATAATGCAAGAATACTCCAGCGCTGTAAACATGAAAGTAAATAAGCAGTAATTTCATCACAGAAGTTGTCTAAATTTCTAATCATGAGATCTACTGTTAACAAGAAATATTATTAACTGAATAATAAAACATTGCATTTAAAAGAAATTTGAACAAAATTTCTAAAGAGAAGAAACATACAAAACTGACCATCAACTGATATAAGAAGAGTTTTTATGACATTATTTTGCATTAACAAATAATTAAATAAATAATTGTCCCATAAAACAAATTTTCACTGGCCTATAGCAGTTGTTGTTATCCTCTGTGAGTACGTTACTAATTAATTTGCACAGACATTGGCAGAACCAAGCTTCCACAGGCTAATTCTATTTAGTTTTGAAAAATAAGAACAATTGACAATAACTATTTCATAATATTGATTACTAAATGTGTTTTGTGCTAAATGACAGACATCCGCTGCATCATTGTACTGAGCATGCAGATAAGGAAGTACATTGTGAATGTGTTAAAATCATCAACCCACCACAAATCACAAGAAAGTATCATTACACAGGCACAGTTACACTTTGTGACAACCCTGCAACATGACATTTATCAAGAAATGGTGAATAAGCTGTTCCTGCCTTTATCCACAATATTGTCAACAAAATAATAAAATGCATCTAGAAATGTGTCCATTATGTCACAGACTAAATAGCAATACTTTTGGGGAAACAAAATATGTATGTAAGCATTTTCTTACATACTCAGTAGTTACATCTTGCCAGACTCAAACAGATATCTAAGGTTATATCTCAACGGGCTATATAGCAACTACTGTTGGCACTAAAAAAGCATATCTAATATGTCACAGAGCACACACTTGAAGGGATTACATCAGTTGTGTGCTGAAAAGTTTATGGCTCCCCTAATATGGAGTTTGAAGCCTCAATAAATATATCCCTGTTTGTGTGCTATTTCATATCTGTTAGTTTAAGAAACTCCTGTCTGTCACTATTGTCTAGCAAATATATATTATCAGATTCAAACTCATTACTATTAAGCTTTATGTTCTATTAACTGTATATTAACACCTGTTTCTGCCACAGGAGACTTTAATGTACAGTTGTCAGAAAGGACACAATTCAAGTTCTTAGATAACCAATGTCTGGAATGGCCACATAGGCCCTAAAGTCTTTTATGGATCAAAAGGCTTTAGCCATGTTACTGTTAACACAACTGTGAGTAAGCTATATCACCATTTTTGGGTGAACCACTCATATCTGTCAGTAGTGTTTTGCACACATAAATTACCAGATTTAAACAACTGACTATCAAATTCTACATGCTACAGAAGTAAATATTAACTGCATGCACAACAGAATAATTCTTATCACAAGGGTCACAGAACTTCGGTTTGAATGGGATGAAATCATCAGTGTGTTGACAGGCCTATGTTAGGCAAAAAAGGATGGAAGGAGTTTGCAGGAATGTTTGGATAAGACAGCATTTCATGTCACTGCACTCACATTTTGTTGGCTTGTGTTGGATTTGAAGAACTGCCTATGTAAGCCAACAATCTAGAAAACTTTTTACCCACATGTACCGCAGGTGAAGTTTTACTACAAGTGTGATAAAAGAACATATTTGAAGTCATGGCATTGCCATTGTGTTGCAAGGCACGTGTGGCTTAAGCATGAGTGAAGGAGTAGTGTGATTTATCTTACTGTATCAGTATCTTGCTATAATGGAGACATATGCACCAATGTGTTGGATAATCTAGTCATCCCTGTGACTATAATAATATGCACTCACAACATTTACAGAATGCCAGATTCAAACACGTACCTACGCCCACAAGCTGGAGGATGCTGCATCAGTCTCCAGTGTCACAGGAGAAGTCTTACTACAAGGTGAGATAAAGCACATTTCAACAAATGGGTTAATCCATGTTCAGCAAAGCAGATGTCTGGGCTAAAAGTGATAGGAGAACCCTCTCCCAGTGTAAATCTACAGATAGTTACTGTGGGAGAAGCCATGCCAATCTACATCTAGAATCACACATGCACACTGATACAAGTGAGCCAGGGAGTAATTGATGAATTTCAACACCTGTCTATCAAACTGCACAGTCTAGAGTATATTATGTCAATTGCAAGCACCACAGGTCTAGTCTGACTGCAAGTATGAGATAGAGCACATGTGAAAGGATTACTTCATCATTGTTTACCATATGAATATGTGTGATGAAAGTGATGGGGGAGCTCTCTCCCAGTGTAAATCTACAGATTAGAGCTGTGGGTGAAACCATTCCTAGTTGGATCAAGAATCAGGCATATACTGATATAACTGAGTAACTGCTGGAATTGAAAATCTACCTGTCTATCATCAGCAAGTACCACAGGAGAAGTCTGACTACAATGATAAAATAGCGCACATTTGAAAGGATGACCAGGAAGCTGAATGGAGAGAAAGCAGAACAGTTCAAGGAATTACTCAGGTCTCTAGCTCCTCAAGAAGAAAAGCTAATAGGTAGAGCTGAAGAAGAATGGCAGCACCTCTGCACAGCATGTGTGAGGCCTACAGAACATAAATGTGGCTGAGCCAGGTATGGAAATAAAGCACATAAGGAAACCTGGTGGTGGAATGTAGAAGTCCAGGAGGTCATCAAAAGAAATAAAAAAGAGTGCAGGAATAGTGGGAGACAGAAAAGACAGACCACACTAGGAAGGAATAGTAGTTGGCTAACAAAGATGTAATGTAAAGAGCAAGGCATCAGAGGCCTACCAGCTTCTGGAAAGTGACCCAGCAGATGGCACAAAAAAACTATATTAAGTTGCAAGACAAAGACAGAAATGTAAAGAAGATAGTCAGGCACCCTTCATAATGGATAGTAGCAACTACCTGCTCACAGGTCCACAAGACTAACAAAGGCAGCGGCTTTTGAATGAAGAAAATCTCTCAGAGGCTGTACTGTAAAGAAGAGGAACCCACCACAGAAGAGTAAGAACAGGACTAAGGAAAATGAAGTCTGGGAAAGCAGAAGGTTCAGAACAAGTCACATCAGATATAATAAAGATATTTGGTGAGATCATAGGATCATAGGAGGTTACTAGGCTAATGAACCTGGGGACCTTACAAGCCTAGCTAGGAGTTTATCCCCAAAAAAAACCTCAGTCAGCACCTGTCACTCCTGCAATGAGGGACACAGGTGGAACCCCTGGGAAAAATTTGTGGCTTCTCATCCACTCATCAAGGTTGTGCTTGAAGAGGGTCAGTGAGGTGCTCTGTTTGACGTGTATGGGAAGTCTATTCCAGAGATGGGGTAGCCTCTGGGAGACAAACTGTCTCTCCAGCAGGTTTTGTTGATGTATAATAAATTCAGGCCTTTTGAGTGGGTAGTGCGTAAGGAGTTTGGGTTATGGATATTTAGCATCTTTAGTAGAGCAGGGTCTAAGATTGCCTTATAGACAAGACAGAGATAACCCTGAGCAATCTGCATGATACCAAGTAGAATGATAATGACTTGAGCCTGTCTGCATAGGACAGGTGTTGGAGGCCTCTCTCTGTGAGGTATTTCAGTGGCCTTTCTAGTACTGCAGATGTTTGGAGGGGTACATCCCAAACAGGGCATTATACTCAATTATTGCTCTAATGATGGAGGAGTATAGAGAGGTAATAATCTTTTTTCTGGATACAATCCCTTTACTTATGAGATGAACCAAGTATAAGGCTTTTCTGACCACTGCTGCTACATAATGGTTGAATACGAGGTTGTTGAAATAGGGACAAAAATGACTCCTGATGGTAGTCATAGCAGCATAGAGAGAAAGGCGCATCCCATATGACTCCAGAATAAGAATACTAGTACCAGTGTTCAAGGACAAATGTGACATTCACAACTGTAGGCAGTATAGAGGTGTCAAACTCCTATCACACTGCATGAAAGTTCTGGAATGCGTGACTGCTAAATTAATATGCAGAGTAGTAGAAAGTAAGATGGGAGATGAGAAGTTTGGATTCAGATCAGGATGCAACAGAATTGGCCCAATGTTTTCAGTGAGACAGATACTGGAGAAAAAAGCTGGAAATGAGGAAAGAGTCCAACTGTGCATTCCTAGACTTTTTAAGAAGCATATGACAAGGTTCCAAGAAAGCTGATTTGGGCAATCCTTTGGTGGTGTAAAGTCCTAGAAACATTGGCAGAATTAGTGTAAGCTATGTACAAGGACCCATGACTCAAGTATGAACAGTGATTTTTCTCACCGAGGGGTACCCATCGGAAGTGGGTATGCATCAGAGTTCAGCTCTGAGCCCACTGCTGTTCTTACCAGTGATGGACTACATAAGCAAACAGGTCATAGAGGCCAGATTAACAAAGTTGCTGTATGCAGACAATGTTGCACTACAGGCAGACTCTTAGCAAGAACTTCAGCAAAGGAGAGGTGACTGGAATGCAAAACTGAAGGCGCATGGGTGAAACTGAGTATAGATAATGCAGTTATAATGGCAGTGAACTGTGAAAATCAGAAGAAGCTAAGAACTGACATAGAAAGGAAAATAGTGGAATGGGTTAACTGCTTCAAATATCAAGGAGGGGTGATTGAAGAGAAGGGAAGTTTGAATGAGGAGATCAAAGCTAGTACCATAGGGGCTGCAGCTAACTGGCACAGATTGTCTGATATAGTGTATGAAAGAAGCATGCCAAAAAATCTGAAAAGTAAGGTGTACAAAACAGTGGTGCAGCCAGTACTACTGTATGGTATGGAAATCTGGGTAATAAAGACAGAGCAGTTGAGAAGGCTAGAGAGGATGGAGTTGAATCACACCACACTCATCACATAGTCCCACTAAACCTACACCACCAAAATCCACACATAGAAACAGAAAAACATTTACAGAGGCTCTCAATAATAATCTGCTCAAGCAACAGAGACCTCCAAAGCAGAAATGCAAGCAACCTCCACCCCCCCCCAACACAACCCAAATGACACATAGCCCACAGACTCAGTGTGCCAGTAAACCACAGCCCATAAGGCAAAACAACATACCCAACACACTAGCCATAGGTGACTCTATAGTCAGGCACACTGATGTCCCACTCACCAGGCTGAACAAGGAGAAGGTTACTGTTAGCTGTGTGATGGGTGCCAGGATGTGACACATAACCCACACACTCAGGTCACTCTACAATAAGTACAAATATGACTCTGTCACTGTCCATGTTGGTGTGAGCAACCTGAGACATACCTCCTTGGACTACATGAAAAGAGGCATGGAAGAGCTCTCCGATCTTGTAGCCTAGGCGAGTATGATCCTAGCCACGAGTAGCATCCTGCCATCACCCAGAATGATACTGCAGTACAAGGACAAAATGATTGACTTCAACAATTGGCTAAGCTTCTGGTGTCATTCTAAGGGGATCCAGTATCTGTCTCCTGGGATGACATGGTCGACAGACCATGATGCTTTACTAGAGATGGCCTGGACCTATAGCCCCTGGGATTCTGGATACTGACTAAGGGTCTTGCCGCCCCAATAGTGACTTTTTTAGGCAAGGTTCATATGACAAATTCACCACCGTAACAGGAACAGGCAATAAAAAAGTGAGGGTAATGCTACTCAATGCTAGAAGTCTAAATTTCAAAATGTACTCACTCACGGCACTCCTTAAAATGGAGAACATCGATATCTGTGCAGTGACTGAGACCTGATTTAAGGCTCTAGAGAGCAGCCCTGCATTACCAGGCTATAACTCATACCACACTTTTCGACCATCTAACCTGGACCAGAATACCAAAGATGGAGCTGTGTCCATATTCATTAAGGATATCCACACCTCCAGGCTAGTTGCGCAGCACAATGCATCTGAGGTTATCCAAGAGCAGCTAACTCTGGGCAAAACTGCAATCCAAATTGTAGCTTGCTACAGATCCCCCACCATGCCCCACAATTCCCACTCCTCTTTTCTTGATATACTGAAAAATATTATGGTTCAACCAAACACCCTAATAATGGGCGATTTCAACTACCACACCATTAACTGGGAAAACTACCCATGTACCAACTCCTTAGCTGTATGATTTCTGGAATTCATAAATTCCAGTGCCCTGGATCAACTTATTCTCACCCCCACTAGGGGCAACAATATCCTAGACCTAGTCATTACCAAAATGAGTGACCGGTGTTACACATCTGAAGTCAACTCCTCGTTGGTCAGATCCGACCATAAACTAATCACCCTAGATATCCGCATCCAGCCCCCACCCTCCATTAAGGAACCCACTTTAAAAATTTTCTCCAAAGCCGACTTCATGCTTCTTAAGACAGAAATGGTGAACTTCATGACACCCATGCAGATGAACAATACAGTTACGATTGCTGAATCCTACACAAATGCACTCTATAAGCACTTACACGAGTGCATGGATCATGCTATCCCAGATAGAACCAAGATGCTATCCTCCAAAAAAAGGAAGCTGATCTGGTGGCCCCTGCCATAAACAAACTCCACAACAGAAGAAACTGTTGCAAAAGAGAGTAAAATCCCATGAGTGGAGGAGTTCCCTGGTCAGCCTCAGTAAGAAGCTGAGATCCCTTATAAGATTCTCCAAAACTAGCTATGGAAACAAAATTTCCACTGACTCTAAAGGCAACAACAAAGCATTCTATAGCTATGTCAAGAATCTCAATGGCAGCACCCAGATCTGCTCTGAGTTACAGCACAACGGCACGAAAATTACAAAACCAACTGATATTGCCAACATCCTGGAAGATAGGTTCACTGCTAACTTTACCCCCTCTCACCCCCTAAAGGGCTCATATCTATGCAGGAAGAATGCAGAGTCTCTGTAATCACAACTATGTGGGTAAAATTCTGCACTCTCTAAAACCAAATACACAGCATCCATGGGACCGGACAACATCCCAGGCTGCTTTTTACATGAACTTCAGAATGAACTGGCAACCCACCTAAGCACCATGTTCAGTTATAGTCTCACAACAGGCTTTGTGCCCACTGAATGGTGCACAGCCACAGTTATCCCACTCCACAAAGGGGGAGCCACCACTGATCCTGGGAACTATCGCCCTATTAGCCTGACGAGCCTGGTCTGCAAGGCCATGGAATGTATCATCATGGAACTCATAAACAAAGACATTGGTAACCTCCAAACTCTGGAACCCACCCAGTTCGGGTTTGTGAAAGGCAGATCATGCCTTCTGAACCTGATCGACTTCTTTGAGCCAGTCACCAAAGCCATAGATGAGGGTAAGGTGGTTCACACAGCCTATCTTGACCTTTCCAAGGCTTTTGACACCATCCTCCATTCTGGAATTATAGCTAAACAAATTAACTAGGTATAAATCCCTACATTACAAGATGGATTGCCAACTGGCTCACTGACAGAACCTACACTGTAGAAGTTGCAGACTTCAAATCCAACTTCAAACCAGTGACAAGTGGAGTACTACAGAGTTCAGTCCTGGGACCTCTCCTGTTTGGTATCTACTTCTCTGAAGTACAGGCTAATACAGAAGGCCTCTGTCTAATGAAGTTTGCAGATGACTGCAAACTAGGAGCCATAGTTGAGTCCCCAAATGATGTGGACATCCTACGGAAGGGCCTCACTGAGACAGATGCCTGGTGTCTGAGGCATGGCCTCAAGCTCAATGCTAAAAAGTGCATTGTCATCCCCTTTGGTAAAAACTCTGTAACCATAAACTACCACATAAACTGCAGTCTACTTAATGCCGAATGTGTGATAAGAGACCTTGAGACCCAGATAGACAGTAGTCTCTCTTTTGATAATCACATCTCCACAGTAGTCAGGAAATTCTTCTATGTGGCACACCTCATCACAAAAGGGTTTTCATCCAGGAAAAAAAAGGTCATTGTTCCCCTCTACACGGCACTCATTAGACCTATTCTAGAGTACAACACGGCTTTTGGAATGTACCTCACAAGACATCTTCAGCAGCTGGAAAGGCTAAAGAAGTACTTCACAAAGAAGATTACTGGCCTCAAACAGATGTCCTACACTGACCGTCTCAAAAAACTCCGGCTTTACTCTATAGCATATTGCCTACTCCAAGGAGATCTATGCCTAACATATAAAGCTATGTTAAACCCAGAGCTGTTGGACATGCTGCACCTAAAGAAACCCCAATCCCTCCGAGCTATATGCTCTAGGGACCTAAACCTTGTCACCACAATAAACAGGACATGCTGGAGGGATAGATTCCTGTCCCAGAGACTTCCTATACTCTGGAACAAGCTACTCATCTATGTCAAGCAAGAAAAATCTTGATGAGTGGATGGGAAATAGGAAATAAACCCTGGGGATCACTTCTGTGGCTCTGCTTGACAGGGACACAGGAAATTAACTTTCTTGGGTAGCGTAAGCCAGGGAACCTTGTTGGCTAGGCTTACTTAGGCCCTTGGGCAGATAGCCTAGTACCTACCTATGAACCTATGAACCTATGAAGTGGCTGAAATGGGTAGTAGAATGCACAATGTAGGACAGACAAAGAAATGAGGACATAGGAACAGAAGCCAAAGTAGTTCCAACTACAAAAATGGTGAAAGAGAACAGATTACTGTGTTTTGCGCACATGAGCAGGAAAGCAAAAAGCAATCTGGTGAAGAAGATTTGGGACAGACAGGAAAAAGGCAAGAGAAAATAAGGGTGTCCATCAAAGATGTGGATATATTATCTAAAAGAGGACCTATGATGGCCAGGCATGAGTGTTGAAAAAATTAGGAGAGTGACATTGAATAGAGAGAGAGAGAGATGGAAACGGTTGGCAAGACACCCTGACCCCAGTAGAAAAATGGGGTTAATGATGATGATGACCTCATCAGTGTGTTGCAGAGCAGATATTTGGGCTAAAAGGAGAAGAAATTGCTGGGGGGACCATCTCCTGGTTTATGTTTCATTTGTGAACTGTATACATCAGAACTGTGTGTGAAGCCATTGCTACCTACCACTAGAGATACACACATACACTCATACTAGGAAGTCACTGTTGGATTAGAGCACTAACTTCTTCTGCTACACAGTCTAGTTTATATTGTATGAATTTCAAGCACCACAGGAAAAGCCTGACTACAAGTGTGAGCTCCACCACATTTGTAAGGATGACGTCATTGTCATTTTGTTGAGCAGATGTTGAGGCTAAAAGGGGAATAAATTGATAGGGGAGGCACCTCTAAGTGCAAATGTTTCTTCTGAATGGAAGGAGATGTGGGTGAAATCTCTCCAACATACTATTAGAGACATACATATACACTCATACTAGTTAGCCACTGCTGGATTTGAATGCTTACATGACTAACTAATAAATCTAGAATACAGTGGTAATCACAATCACCCCAGCAGAAATGTGACTATAAGTGTGAAATAGAGGACATTTGAAAGTATGACCTCATGAACGTGTCATATAGCAAACATTAGGAATAAAAGGAGAATAAATTGATGTCAGGAGTATCTCCTGGTGTTAATGTTTCTCCTGAGTGGAGGCGTACACATCAGATATATGGAAGAAGCCATTCATACCTACCACACACAATCATACCGGTCAGTCACTGCTGGATTTGAAGTTCTACTTAAGTGTATGAGCTAGGGTACACTGTATCCATTGCCAGCATCACAGGAGAAGTCTGTGTGAGATACTGCACATTTAAAAGGATGACAGCATTAGTGTGTTGCAGAATAAATTGCATGCATCACATGTTTTGGTGAAAAGGAATGCGCCTTGGCAAGCAGACAAAACAGCTATGTGCTGATCACAAGTAATTTCCTACTACTAGGATATATTATGCATCCATTCATTTATGAACTTTGTGGTGGTGTGATTGATATGTAGTTGTTTCACATTATGTCATATTGACCATGTCAAAGATGCAGGATAATCACAGTTGTCAAACAGTGGAGTGACAAACAAGCATTCCTGACTTTTCAGCTTAGTACCATACACATCTTCATTATTTGGTTTGTCATTATGAATATTGTATAATGTGAGTGCAGAGTCCAATACAAATACAAAACATACATGCCAAACATATGAAAGCACACAACTTCATGGAACTTCACAAGTCTGTGTGCAAAAGTCCCACACCACTGTACATTATTCCCAAGTATAATGTGGTGGATTGCAAACATAATTTGCATGTAGTGTTTAGACAGCCTCACAGTGAAGTCATCATATATGGAGTAAAAGTCATTAAAATGTACACATGTAAATAGTACAAGCAACTGACATTACATTTTTTGTCAAAACAGTTTCCTGAAGCGTACCACTAACAAATTAATTTGAAGACCTAATAGCAAAGGGTTCACACATGGATAATTCCGTTTTGTTTTGAACTTAAAAGGGGGATTAACAGTAGTCTATGGTGATCCATGCCAAGCTTCACACAAGTAAGAATACACACACATAGTTCTGATTCTGCACCTTTTCTTAACTGATTTGTCATGTTAATATTTTGCTGCCATTATTTACATTTATTATGATTATTGCAGTATTCATTATATTCAAGTATTGATATACACAATGCCAAATGTGTTTGTCATTTTTTTGTTATAATCTGCTTTTATTCTTACTACATTGTATAAATGTCTCTTTTGCTGTTTTCTTTTACCTGTACTGTAATTGAAATTTGCTTAGCTATCTTATTGTATTATAATGGACATTTTTTATTGTATTTTACTATAATCATGCAATTTTCTTGCTTAGTGTACTGTGGAGCTTTTCTCCCCAGGCCTCTGCTGAAAAAGGGCAATAGCTCAGTGGGACTATCCTGATCAACAAATGTCAAATAAATAAATAAAGAAAATAAATACGATATGGATAATACAATGGCATACTTACATTGTCTTCATATTTGTTGATATGTTCAAGGCAGTTTACCATGAAAAACTTCACATTGCAAAGGTCAAGTCTAGCTGTGAAAATCCCATATGCAGGAGTCATAATGTCAAATATTGGTATTACTGTTTGTTGGAACTTGCCCTCCACCCCAGACTCATGTTAGCACTTGTTTCTGGGTCCAGAATGGTAGGAGGTTTTGTGATTTGGTGTTATGTTCTTGCACTGCTACACGTTTATATTCTGCATGACAACTTTCAAGGAAAGGCTGCAGTGATAAGTACACTTAAACTTTGGACTTGCAGGATTTTAACAATAAACCATTTAAGGCATGTTGCAGTGTTACTTAGGAAATTGTAATTGTTTCTATCACATCATTTTGTACTAAAGTCACTATATGATAAGATATATCTGTGTCTCATATGTCATATACTTCAGAAAATACATGGTCATGCTAAAGATCTAATCTTACCACCATCTATGTGTATAGGAGCAATATATTTTTTAAATTGTGCCCAGTGTTGTATAATTGTCACCCTATAAATCCTTGATTTTGCCAGATGTCTTACACTTATTGCTTGGAAGTTATGAGCAGGGTTGGTATGATTGTGAACCACTTAAAGGACTAAGAAGGTCACTGTTGGTAGAATAACCAGCAGTGGTATAACTCAGGGGGTGATACTCTGTTTGCCAACGCCATTGGAAAAATATGGAACTCCCTCCCCTTCAACCTCACTCTTACTATCTCCTTCGTCCAATTCAAAAAGAGTCTAAAACTCCACTTTAAGTCACATTGGCTTTGCCAATGCTCTAACCCAGATTAGCTCCTCTTTCTTAAACCAAGATCATACTTTTCCTCAGGATTATCCACGTTCAAAAACTTTAAACTTTTAATCTCAAATGACCTAACTCTATATTTCCTTGACTTATTTCTGACCATAAATGGAAGCCCCTAAATCTTTTCTAAATGGACAACCTAGGCAAAGGACCTTTAACCCCAAACAAGAACAATGTGTAGTAACTAAACTCAAAATCTATAATTGTCTTATTTTTAAGCTAACATGTTTTAAAAATCTGTATAAGAACTGTCGTATTTTGTGGTTGCTATAGCTAGGATGTTTTGTAGCACTATGTAAATTGCTTATTTTTCTTCTCATAAGCTTTACTATATGTAACAATATGTAACTATGTAATGTGCATGTAACTATCTGACTATTTTGGAGCTTTTCTCCCCGGGCCTCCGCTGAAAATGGACATGTATCCAGTCAAACCATCCCGGTCAACAAATGTAAAATAAATAAGTAAATAAATAAAATAAAATAACAGATGTATCCATAAGTTATCAAAGCACTATTTTATGACCTGATCAAGTTCATAATTTTTAACCTGATGCTTCATTTAAACACCTGCCAATCTATAGCAACAGTCTGTAGATTTGCTCATTAGCCAATCACACCACAAAACAAGCAAATGTCAGGTGCTAAAACATGCACATTTGAACAGACAATGAAAACAGCATTCAGTAAAGGAGTATGTGTGCAGCAAGCTACATGACAGTAATGACAAATGAAACATCCCTTATGGTGTACATTCAACCCTACAGCTTGTTCAACATGTGATAATAACTATCTCCCCAATGTGTTATCAGTCTGTCTTCCTATAGTGCAGCAAGGTTAATCATGGTAGCTCAATGGGCAACACTAAGTTTTTGCCAAAAGACGTGAACTGTCTTTTATCATCAGTTACCATTGGTTCTCAATATTAGGCATCATTCAAGTGATGAGGACAAAGACTGATAAAACAGAATGAGGTGAAGAGAGAGAGATAGGGATGCAGCAAGAGAGACATGGAAAGATTTTTGTTCCTGGGACATTTCTGCACATCTTTGTGGTGTGCTAATCTTATTTTTGTCATCATAATTAATCTGTCAAACTGTGCACAATAAAGTGTGTCCGACTGGGAGTGAGCAGAGGTAGGATAGTAGTACCATGATTAAGACCTAATAAGGATAATGATGGGATAATAACATACGTAGCCAAAACATACACATATAATATCAATAAAGAAAAGATTAAATGATGTCTGACAGACTTCTGGATTTGAACCCTTGACACAATGGAAGAAGCAGTCTACAGAACTGAGCACACTACATTGGAACTCATACTTCACATAGTAAAAATCACACATTTTAAGGGACAGCGACAAAAGATTAAAACAAGGGAGAATGTAGGCATCAGACTTCATCACAGTAATGAGAACTGTAAAATCCCATAAGGAGTACATTACATCCTGATGCCTATAAAACATACAAGTAACTGCTCCTCATAGAGTTATCAGTCTATTTTTCTATAGTGCAGTGGAGCTAAGCACAGTTCATGATGATAACTGTAGCAAATACGGTCAAAGGGAAAATCTTCAATTGTTGCTATAAAATTACCATTGGTGAATGATACTGAGGAAAAATGTGAGGGGCTGTTTTATGGAACATAACAGGCCATGTGTATTGTGTATGATTCTATTTTTTGACCAGATTAAACAACTGAAAAGGGTTGATAGGATAGTGGTGAAAATGAAAGCAAGCAGAGGGTTGGACAAATGGGAAATATTAGAGGAATGTGCAAGATGGTGGTGGGAGAGTGTCATAGCTGCCCACTTCTTCAAAAAATAACCGCTTACCTGCAGTAAAAAATAGAATCATACACAATACACATGGCCTGTTATGTTCCATAAAACACCTTTGCGCAACGGTTCTTGGAATTCATAAATTCCAATGCCCTGGATCAACTAATCCATAGTCCCACCAGGGGCTCCAATACCCTAGACCTGGTCATTACCAACATGGGAAATCAATGCTCCATACCTATGGTCACCCCCTCGTTAGTCAGGTCTGACCATAAGCTAATCACCCTTAACATCCACATCCCACCCCCACCCCCCAGTAAAGAAACCACCATAAAAAACTTCTCCAAAGCCAACTTCATGCTACTCAAGTCAGAAGTGACAAACTTCATAACACCCATGCAGATGGGAACTGAAAGTTCAACTGCTGAATCCTACACTAAGGCACTGTACGAGCACATCCACTCATGCATGAATTGTGCCATCCCAAATAGAACCAAAATGCTCTCATCCAAAAAAGGAAGCCAATCTGGTGGTCCCCTGCCATAAACAAACTTTACAAAAAAGGAAGAAACTTTTGCAGAAAAGAGCAAAATCCCAGGATGCAAAAAACTCCTTACTAGCCTCAGTAAGAAACTGAGATGCCTCATAAAATCCTCCAAAGCTAGTTACGAAAATAAAATTGCCAAAGATTCCAAAGACAACCACAAAGCATTCTATAACTATGTCAAGAATCTAAATGGCAATGCTCAGATCTGCTCTGAGCTAAAACAGAATGGCATTAAATATACTGATCCAAAGGATATTGCCAATATCCTGGCAGATCGATTCAGTGCCAACTTCACCCCCCTCTAACCCCCTAAATGTCCCATCTCAATACCGGAAGATTGCCAAATTCCAGTAATAACGGCCACACAGGTACAAAACGCACTCTCTAAAGCCAAGAATACAGCATCCATGGGACCAGATGACATCCCGGGCTGTGTACTACATGAACTACAATATGAACTGGCACCTCACCTAAGTGTCATGTTTAATCATAGCCTCACCTCAGGTTTCATGCCCACTGAGTGGCGCAGTGCTACAGTTATCCCAATCCACAAGGGGGGATCCACCTTGGATCCCGGAAACTACCGTCCCATCAGTCTGACAAGCCTTATCTGCAAGGCCATGGAGCGTATTATCATGGAACTTATAAACAAAGACATTGGCAACCTTCAAACACTGGACCCCACCCAGTTTGTGTTTGTGAAGGGCCAATCTTGTCTCCTGAACCTGATTGACTTCTTTGAATCAGTCTACAGAGCCATGGAAAAGGGTAAGGTGGTCCACACAACCTATCTAGACCTTGACAAGGCCTTTGACACCATCCCCCACTCTGGAATCATAGATAAACTTACTAAGTTGGGCATTAATCCCTATGTCACCCAATGGGTTGCTAAATGGCTTACTGATAGAACCCACACTGTAAAAGTAGCCGACTCCAAATCCAGCTCCAGACAAGTGACAAGTGGAGTACCTCAGGGTTCAGTCCTGGGGCCGCTCTTGTTTGGCATCTACTTCTCTGAAGTACAGGTCAACACTAAGGGACTCTGGCTAACAAAGTTTGCAGATGACTGCAAACTGGGAGCCATTATCGAATCCCAACATTATGTGGATACTCTACAAAAGGGCCTTACAGAAACAGATGCTTCGTGCCAGAGCCATGGGCTCAAGCTCAATGCCAAGAAATCGATTGTTATCCCTTTGGGAAAAACATGTATCCATGAATTACCATATAGGTGGCAGTACACTAAACACAGAAAGTGTGATAAGAGACTTAGGGACACAGGTGGACAGTGGTCTCACCTTCGATAACCACATCGCCACAACAGTCAGGAAATCCTTCTATGTGGCACACCTCATCACGAAGGGCTTTTCATCCAGAAAAAAGGAGGTCATTGTCCCACTGTACTCATCCCTCATTAGACCCATTATAGAATGCAACACCCCATTTGGTATGTACCTCTCAAGACATCTGCAACAACTGGAAAGGCCTCAGAAATACCTCACTAAAAGAATCACAGGCCTAAAGCAGATGCCCTACGCTGACTGCCTTAAAAAACTCCAGCTATACTCTGTCGCATATCGTCTACTCAGAGGCGATCTCTGCTTAACATGCAAGGCCATGTCAAACCCAGAGCTGTTGGACATGCTACACTTAAAGAAATCCCAATCCCTCAGAGCTACACGCTCCAGGGATCTAAACCTTGTCATCACAATAAACAAAACATGCTGGAGGGATAGGTTCCTGACCCAGAGACTCCCCAGACTCTGGAATAGATTGCCCATACATGTCAAGCAGAGTGCCTCTTTGGACCTCTTCAAGAGGAACCTTGACGATTGGATGGGAGAAAGGAAATTCACCCCAGGGATCACGTCAGTCGCCCTGCTAGACAGGGGTCCAGGAAAGTAAATAATGTGGGAAGAAATAGCCAGGGAATTGTTATGGCTAGACTTGTATAGGCCTTAGGGCTGATAGCCTAGTACCAACCTATGAACCTATGAACCTATAAACTCATGCCTAATAAATGTTTTATGGTTTCCCAAAAGAAGCAGAATAGCTTTAATACATCATATCAGACCATGGAAGCAGGGAGGATTAAAATGTCCTCATATAGACACATATATAAAAGCATCAATATCTAAAACAATCTCAGATTGGATAATTCCAAATGATTCTGCAAATTGGAAAGAATTACTAACTGTAATATCAATAAATGAATTTGATTTGCAAAAAATTTTCAAATAACAGATAAAAACAATTTGCCATGGCACATATTATGTATTAGTATGCAATAAAGCATAACTAAGCCCACTAAAACTCGTATATTTAATTATTACATTGATTCATTTAGGAAAATTATTAATGCAAATATAGATTTAAAAATCTGATTTGATCTTTTAACACCATTCATAGTTACAAAGAGCTCTCCACATAAAATATCCAGAGAAATAATTAATTCCTGGGAACAGAAAGGAATTGCTTGTTGGTTTCAATTTATCAAAGAAATAAAAGTTCTGGATATGCAAACAATAGAAACAACATGCAAAATTCCACAACAAGATTGGCTAACTATCCAAAGCATTCTGATGTATTTGCAAGATTTATGCAGAATAATTAGTAATTATTCATTTAAAGAAATGCCTAAACTTACAAAATACCTATATGAAATCACAAATAATAATTTTGACATAGGAAATAGAATTTTCAAATTTTACAAGATATTGATAAATTATAAAACAACACCCACATCCTCATATTGGAATTATATAACAAAGGGGCACTCATTATAGCTAACTGAAGAAATTAAATCAAATATTTCATTATCAATAAAACATACATCCTTTACATAATACTTGACAGTTTTTAATTGGAAATGCTTGCACAGAACATTCTTAATCCCAGATAGTATTACTAAAATTAATTCTTCCACAAAGGGAATATGTTGGAGGTGTGAGCAAATACACAATGCAGATTGGAATCATATTTTTGATTGAGTTAAAATTAAGACATTTTGGAATGGCATTAAAAACTTTTTACAAGCTTTATTTAATGAATGGTTTAACTTATCTAAAGCTCTAGTATTATTAAATGTGTACGAAGGTCCTCATTTGAATGAGTGAAATATGTATCTAATATGGACAATACTTGCAATCTCAAGGAAGTGTATAACAAGAAGATGGAATACAAACACAATACCGACTTTGGAAGACTTCAACAGCCTACTGATGACCACAGCATTGTTAGAAATTAAAATTAAAGAATTAAGGATTCATCCTAAGCCATTTGTTAACAATCCATGGAAAAAAGTCTTATCATTGATTGACACTTTACAATAACTGAACAGATGCACTCTGATAACTGGATTGTTATACCATGTTATGTTGTACATAAAGTAATTGTATATATTGAGCTCTGTTATAGTGCCAGGCTGATGTAAATAGTGTACACAGTTATTTAAGATGTTATATATAAATGCTTTGGAATTTATTCAACTGTATTTGAAAAATAATTTTTTTTGAGAAAAAACAGAACCGAACAAAATACAATTATGAATACCAGTCTTGCCTATATTCATCTTTTAAGTCTTACAAGTACTCTCTGTAGTTGATACTTACACATCTGTGGGATGTCTTCCATCCTATATTCCCCAATCTAAGCATCATGGATACCCCTCTTCCTCCTAGGGAAGTCATTGCAGTGATGTCTACATTGGTCACCAGTGTGGTAGATACCAGTGGCACTGGTTACAGCCCAGGCAAAACTATCCCAAGCCTCTGACTTATACTGAGACCAGAATAGCCTTCCTGTAGCAACATGGCACTGCGGTGTTTCACTAGGAGTCCAAAAACATCCTGGACTGCAGGACACCCCATCTCTGAGCCCAAAATTTCACATCCGCTCTATGAATGCCTGTCATATCTGCCATGGACCATGAGCAATGGAGAATTATGGTTTCCTACCAATTCCAGTTATCACATTTACTGGGAGTGTGCACACTGTTTGAAAATGTTGAGCATTGTTTACCATAATGCAAACACGGTGCTTGGGGGTGTGCTGCTGAGCAATGTGTTTGTGTGATGGTAAGCGGTGCGCAACAGTGGCAAGCAATGCAATTTCAAGGTTATGTGATGTACAGGCAAGTGTGTATGTGTGTTTGACAAATGTGAAGGTCATGGCAGTCCAGAGAGCCAAAATTTACTTACAGGAATATAGAACATAGTATACTCATAGTCATAGATTTGATATTAAATTTGATAATACATAGATAAATAAATAAATTAATTAAAAACAATTAATTAGTTAATTAAATGACACAATATTAGTGTCTCAGCCCTCATACTTATAATTGATATCAAGTACACTATGTCAGGTGTTATAAGTGAGAGTGATTATAATGGGAAGTGGAACACCAATAAAAGTAAATAGAATAATCTGTATTTGAACCCAGAACCATATGTATGGCAGTTCTACACTAACACCTGTTGCCATAAGAGAGTTGAAATAACAGCTGTTCATGTTTTAGTTCACTGCTATAAACTGCTATGTCACAAAAGTAAAACAAAGGTTGCACACCCTGCACTAGAACCCAGAACCATCAGTACTGCAGCCCTACACTTATACCTGATGCCACAGGATTAGTTACATAACATTCCCGTCTTGCTATTCATTCTTAAGGTCTTGATTTTAACAGCAGCACAATGTCAGTTAGTGGGTTTGCTAGATGTCCAATAGTATTACTTGAATGCATCCGGTTTCTATTTTTGGTTCTCTGTGTCTTGTCTGCTTCGTGGGTACTCCAGTTTGTGCACCACTGTGCTTCAACCACACCAGATAAACATAGCCAAACCTGGGATTCCTTTTTATCTATTCCCTTCTTTGCGCTAAGCAGTGCAGTGCACAAACAGTGAAAAAGAGAGAGAGAGAGAGAGAGAGAGAGAGAGAAGGATTCAAACCCAGCACCATCTGACCCCAAAAGGAAAGTGTCAGTGCATTAACACCTGCTGTCACAGAGTCAGGTAAGTAGAATGATTCTTTATAGAGACAATATAAACTGCCAGACTTTAGCAATGTGTCTCACATGTGTATACACTTTACTATCTGCAAACCTAACACCCTGGTGTCTCAGCACTTTATCCACACATATATCACCTACACTACAGAAAGTAAAATCAAATGTTGTGCCATACGCAATGCATATCAATCTGGTAAAAATGCATAACTACAACTATTGACCCATAAGCCTAACAAGCCTTATCTGCAAGGCTAGGGAGGGTATCAGCATGGACTTTATGAACAGGGAAAGATGTGACCTTGAACACACTTCAGTCAACCCATTTTGTGTTTGTCAAGGATAAATCTTGCCTACTGAACCTCATGGACTTCTTCAATACTGACCCCGAAGACCTGGATGACAGATAACAGGACATACAGCCTATGTTTAGTTATCCAAGGTATTTGGCAATATCTCACATTCATGTTTCACAGTGAAGATGCCTCATCTGGGAATTAAGCCATACAGTTCTAGCTGGATAGCCAAATGGCTCACCAACAGAATATGCACTGTCAAAGTTGGGGACTGCATCCACCCCACTAGTAACTTACCAATGGAATAACCCAAGGATCTGAGCTGGTTTACCACATTTACAGATGACTGTTGATCAGACACACTCATATAGAATCCCCCCAGTGATGAGAACATATTACAGAAGTGGCTGACAGTGACAAATGTTCAGTGCCAACTCACAGACTGAACCTCACAACAAACAATGGCTCATTGTCCCATTTGGCAATGAAGTACCCCTGCTAATTATGATATACATAATATCCCTCTCAGCTCAAGCAAAGTATTGTGAGGTTAGTGAACAGATGTTGATAGTGATCTACACATTCATCACTAAGTGTCCATAGTGTTGAGACACAAATTCTGCCTTGTAGCCTCATACATATGGACATCACATCCAAGATCAGGGAGGTCATATCTCTGTTATGTGCCACTCTTATCAGACCAATAATTGAGTACAGGGCTCCCTTCTGCCTTTTCCTCACCAGACAACTGCAGCAACTGGAGAAAAAACAGTGGTTTGTGGCTGGGAAAGTGCAGGTCCTCCAAACATCACATCCATGGAAAGACTACAAGACCTGTCACTGTACACAGTATCCTGCAAGCTGCTGAGGAGTGACCTATGCCTGACCTACAGAGAAGTCTTAGACCCTGCCCTACTGCAAATGCTGGACATCTGTAAATCAAATGGGACAGGAATAACTTGGCCCAGGGTTCTCACCCTAGCCTGTGACATAAACAGAACATGCTGGAAGACAGATATATCCCACAGTGACTCACAGTCGTATGTAATAGGCTCACACTACGTGTGAAGCAGTGCTCCTCAATGACCATATTCAAGTGTAACCTTCACTACTGTTTGGGTGATTGTAAAATCACCTCTGGGGTGGCACCTATGTCCCTCATAGACTGGCCCAGTTGTTGCTGCTTACAAAATCGCTATGCTAACAATGACCATCTAAATATGCTTAATAAGAGTACTTGTGTTTTTACATAGCTATGCTTCTATTGCCTCATGTATACTGACAACTATGTACTCCTAAAACTTACAAATACAATATGTGAGATATGCAACTATACCATGAATCTAGAATAAATGCTCTCTTTCTCAGATAACAACAAACCAGATATCAAACAGGTTGTCAGCACACACACTTCACCTCCACAGCAAACCAAGTGCACAATACATAACCCCACATTCACAGAGGTACTCATTAAAAGCTTACCAAAAGAGCAGAGACCTGACAAATGCAAACCTTCTGCACACATTACAGCCCCAACGGAACTCACTGCACATAAAAACAAATGTATCAGTGTGTTACTCATTAAGCTCTTAAGGCAAAATACCTAAAAAACAATGTCTTGGTCATAAGCGAATCCATAGTGAGGCACACAGATGTCCACCAAACCAGATGGTAAAAGTAGAAAGCCATGTTCCACTCCCTGTCAGGTGCTAGAATCTGCAGAGTCATGCACGCACTCAAGTCTCTCAACAACAAGCACAGCTACACCTCTGTCATACTCCATGTTGGAGTGAATGACTTCAGATTTACCTCACTGGACTATATGATGAGAAATGTCACTGACTTCTCAGATTATGTGTCCCAGACAGGTATGTCTGTAGCCCTAAGCAGCATTCTACCTTCACCCAAGATGATGCCTCAGTACAAACAAAATAATTAATCATCTTCAACAATTGGCTTAGCTATTGGTGTCAATCCAGGGGGCTCCAGTATTTCTCAGCCTGGGATGATATGGTCTTCAGTCCATGCTGCTTTGCCAGGGATGGTCTTCATCTGTCACCTCTTGCCTTTCGGTTACTGGTCAAGGTACTTGCCTCCCCAATATTGCCTTTTAGGCAATGTCATGATATCCAAATTCCTGATGTAAAAGTATCCTCAAAAGACAAACTCAAGATTATGCTGCTTAACTCTAGGAGTGCAAATCAGAAACTACAGTCAGTGGAAGCACTACTTACCTGGGTTGATGTTGATATTTGTGTCACAGAGACATGGTGTAGGGCTACAGTGAGTACTCCAGCCATGAAAGGCTATAACACCTTCCACATATTCAGGCCAGAAAAAGAATGTGAAACAACCAAAGGCAGAAGTGTATCCATCTTCATAAAAGACTACACCTCAAGACTGGTTAAGCAGTAAGACTCCCTAGAGTTACTCCAAATCCAACTAACTGCAGCAAAGATCCCCCTCAATGTCACTGTTAGCTACAGGACCACCAACATGAACCATGAAAACCCACAGTGCCTTCCTGGTCCTACTTGAGTCACTCATAATACAGCCAAACACCCTAGGCATGGGTAACTTTAACTATCCTTCCACAAATTGGGATACATATATAAGCTCAAACATGCTTGTCCTAAGGTTCTTATACTTTGTAAACACAAATGCTCTGCAAGAGTGAATCCACACCTCTACAATGGACTGGAATGTCCTTGACCTAGTAGTCACCAACATGGGAGATCACTGTATCATCCCATGTGTGACACCCTCCTTGGTAAATTCTGACCATAAATCAATAACTTTCAATGAAACAATCATACCTGTCCCCCTCTCTCCAGATCCAAAAGGTTGAAAAGTCTCCACAGCAAACTATAACCTCCTAAGTGATGGCATAAATAGTTTCAAAGCTCCTGCCACCAATGACAACAAAGACACCTATACAGAGGTGTACATAAATGCCCTGTATATTACAAGTCTATAGAGTTAGCCATGTCAGAATGGATCAAAACTTGCTGACAAAAAACAAGCCATCCTGGTCAACATCTAGCATAAATAGATTATACAACAAGAGAAATAAACTGATCTACAGGAATTAGAGGGAACAGTCTCAGCAGAAGAACATTCCCTATAGCTTGAACAGGCAAATGATACATCTTGTAAAGCCTCTGAAGCTAATTATGAAACAAAATTAGCATCCATAGCTATGGATGATCACAAGGCATTCTTTGCCTTGTCTGCAATGTAAAAGGGAAGGCCCAGCTTTGCACCAAATCCATAGTGGACAGTACCAGTCATACTGAACCTGAGGACATCATCAAATTGTTAGCAGACAAGTTTAGCATAAATTTCACACTCCTGTCTCCAGCAATCACACCCCAAATCATACCTGTCACCAGTTGTCTACCTACTATCTCCAAACAACATGTCATAACCACACTTGTCAAGGCCAGACATGCAGCCTCTATGAGTACTCTTTTCAACCACAGTCTAAGTACTGACTTTGTCCTTACAGAGTGGAAAAAAGCATCTATAATCATTCTGCACAGAGGAAGTCCCTCAACCAACCTGGTGAACTATAGACCCTGACCAGCATTGTCTGTAAGGCCATGGAGAAAATCATCTTGGACCTTATAACAAGGACATTGGTGACATTCAAACTCTTGACCTGACCCAGTTTGGCTTTGTTAAGAGCATATCATGCCTGTTAAAACTAGTGGAATTTTTCAACAGTGTCACCAAAGCTCTGGATGAAATCAGTACATATTGCCTATCTGGACTTGGCTAAGAGCTTTGACACAACCCCCCACTCAGGCATCATTGAGGAACTCACCTAGCTGGTTATTAACCCATACACCATTAGATGGCTAGCCAACTGGCTCATCAATAGAATGCATACAGCCATAGCAGGGATTCAAATGAAAGAAATCCTTGGTTCCACCATGGCTTACACCAAGACAAAGTTAAAAACAAAAACAATATTTAATCTTCAATAAAACTTGAATAAAACTGAGTGGAACATATAAATCTTCTGATAAGTGCTTTTGGTTTACTAGCCTTCATCAGATCATATAAGCCCAGTATGCTCCTCTCAAATTTAAACTTGCTTCCATTTATCCATTGGTTGGGGCTTCTCTTAGATACCCAATAAAAAGTCATACATTATGTACTTCTGGGCCAGTCAAATTGTCAAGGTTTCCCATCTTTTTCCTCATTAATATTCATGTTTCAATCACATATGGAAATACTTCGTAAAAACTCTTACAAAGCTACTTATTGCTATGAGATGTCAACAGGAGCAACATTAAATGCATGATCTTAAACTGTGGGGCAAGAACATATTAATCACTTAATCGCCCATATCACTTGGTGTTCTCTATTTATTAACTTTATACATTTTTATACATTTTTTCAACCCAAGGAATCTATGGCCAATCATCTACTTCCTATAAATGCCATCCTCAAATGATGAGATGAGAACATTTTAGCCATTCATTAGGCTCTGTTAGTGCCTAAGGAATTTGTAGCCAATCATCTACTTCCTATAAATGCCATCCTCCAATGGTGAGACAAGGACATTTTAGCCATTCATTAGGCTCTGTTAATACCATTCTCCAACAAGAATAGTACCCAATCAGGGGCATTTTTTCCTTCATTTGGCAATTGGATTACATTTTGAATGTTTCTGATGCACCCACTGCGCTAACCGAAGCACAGGCATATTAATCATTTAATCACCCATAGATTTAAATGGTGCTCTTTATTTATTAAACTTTATATGTTTTCCAACCTAAGAAGTTAGTAGCCAGTCATTTATTCCTATATATATCATCCTCAGGCTCTTTTGGCACGATTCTCCAACCAGAATGGTAGCCAATTAGGGCCACTTTTTCCTTCGTTTAGCCAAACGCATACACATTGCATTACTGATGTTTCTTATGTGTTCAAGTGGTGGCACTAACCAAGACACAGTTAACCATTGAACCACGTCCAACGAATTTACACTTGCATGAAAAACACTTCAAAGAATAATACATTCAGTGATTTCTAAATGATTTGATCTTAACCACCTAATAGATCGGAACTCTATTCATGATCTTTTTTCATCTTTTCATCGGGATCCATCACATTACAAACTCTGTTTACTGAGTAAAATTCATAGTAGCTAAAATGTGGATTACATGGAAGCATATCAGCATATATCGCGCACAAATAAATTAAGATAAGAGGTGGATAACTTTTCAATTGGTTTCAAGAAAAATAACTTATTTGGAAAAGGGTAGTACATACTTAAGCCTATTGATGTCTCATTTTCCATTCTCCAACCAATAGATACTGTGTCCAATCACTGGCTCATATATCAGCTGTCCTTCAATGGGATTTACATCCAATGATGAATTACCTACTGTGTCACCACCCAGTGGGAATAGTAACCAATCTTAGTGGAGCTTCCACTCATTCAAACAATCGCCACTACTTGGCATTTTTCATCATTGTGCAAATGCTTTTGAGTATTAATCAAATAGCGCTACTTAGAGCAGATGAAAATGTCTAAAGGAATCATCAGTAGACAACATATATAGTTCATGTAATGAAGAGCTGTGCTATAAAGGGCAATTTGACTTTTTAATTCATTCCGACTTATTTACAAAAGGCTACTACATGCTTTAGCCTATCGCTGTCTCATTTTCCATTTTCCAACCAATAGATACTGCATCCAATCACTGGTTCATATATCAGCTGTCCTCCAATGGAACTTTTCCGTTCTAGCCAATGCGATGAGTACCCAATCAGTGGCTCCCTTATCAGTTATCTTCATAAAAGCAAACGTTGAGATAATGGTTGGTCAAGAGTTAGAATTTACAGCAGCTTCGTCCAAAGTGATTATCTTTGGAAAGAATTGAAAAGTCAAACTACCCTTCATAGCATGGCTCTTCATTACATGATCTATATATGTAGTCTACTGATGATTCCTTCAAATACTTCATCTACTCTAAGTAGCGCTATTTGATTAATATTCAAAAGTACTTGCACAATGATGAAAAATGCCAAATAGTTGGGATTGGTTGAATGAGTGGAAACTTCACTTAGATTGATTACTATTCCCATTGGCTGGTGATACAGTAGGTAACCTATAATTGGATGTAAGTTCCATTGGAGGACAGCTGATATATCAGCCAGTGATTGGACACAGAATCTATTGGTTGGAAAATGGAAAATGAGACAGTGATAGGCTACAGCATGTAGTAGCCTTTAATAAATAAGTCAGAACAAATTGAAAAGTCAAATTTCCCTTTATAGCATGGCTCTTCATTACATGAACTATATATGTTGTCTACTGATGATTCTTTTAGACACCTTCATCTGCTCTAATTAGTGCTACTTGATTAATACTCAAAAGCACTTGCACAATGATGAAAAATTCCAAGTAGTGGGGATTGGTTGAATGAGTGGAAGCTCCACTTAGATTGGTTACTATTCCCATTGGCTGGTAACACAGTAGATATTTCATCATTTGATGTAAATCCCATTGGAGGACAGTTGATATATGAGCCAGTGATTGGACACAGTATCATTTGGTTGGAAAATGGAAAATGAGACAGCGATAGTCTAAAGTATGTAGTAGCTTTTTGTGAATAAGTTATTGTTCTTGAAAGCAATTGAAAAGTTATCCACCTCTTATCGTAATTTATTTGTACGTGATATATGGTGATATGCTTCTATGTAATCCCTATTTTTGCTACTATGAATTTTACTCAGTAAATAGAGTTTGTAATGTGGTGGATCCCGATAAAAAGATGAACAAAGATCATGAATAGAGTTCCAATCTATTAGCTGGTTAAGATCAAATCATTTAGAAATCACTGAATGTATTATTCTTTGAAGTGTTTTTTATGCAAGTGTAAATTTGTTGGAGGTGGTTCAATGTTAAATTGTGTCTTGGTTAGCGCCACCACTTGAACGCATAAGAAACATCAGTACTGCAATGCGTATGCATTTGGCTAAACAAAGGAAAAAGTGACCCTAATTGGGTACAATTCTGTTTGGAGAATGGTGCCAAAAGAGCCTGAGGATGATATATATAGGAAGTAGATGACTGGTTAATAACTTCTTAGGTTGGAAAACATATAAAGTTTAATAAATAAAGAGCACCATTTGAATCTATGGGTGATTAAATTATTAATATGCCTGTGTTTTGGTTAGTGTTGTGAGCACATCAGAAACATTTGAAATGTAATCTGATTGGCAAAATGAAGGAAAAAATGGCCCTGATTGGGTACTATTCTTGGAGAATGGTATTAACAGAGCCTAATGAATGGCTAAAATGTCCCTATCTCATCATTGGAGGATGGCGTTTATAGGAAGTAGATGATTGGCTACAAATTTCTTTGGCACTAACAGAGCCTGATGAATGGCTAAAATGTCCTTGTCTCATCATTGGATGATGGCGTTTATAGGAAGTAGATGATTGGCCATAGATTCCTTGGGTTGAAAAAATGTATAAAAAATGTATAAAGTTAATAAATGGAGAACACCAAGTGATATGGGTGATTAAGTGATTAATATGCTCTTGCCCCACAGTTTAAGAGTATGCATTTACTGTTGCTCCTGTTGGCACCTCATAGCAATAAGTAGCTTCGTAAGAGTTTTTACGAAGTATTTCCATATGTGATTGAAACATGAATATTAATGAGGGAAAAGATGGGAAAATTTGATAATTTGATTGGCCCAGAAGTACATAATGTATGACTTTTTATTGGGTATCTAAGAGAAGCCCCGACCAATGGTTAAATGGAAGCAAGTTTAAATTTGAGAGGAGCATACTGGACTTATATGATCTGATGAAGGCTAGTAAGCTGAAAGCGCTTATCGGATGATTTATATGCTCCACTCGGTTAGTTTTATTCAAGTTTTATTGAAGATTAAATATTGTATTTGTTTTTAACTTTGTCTTGGTGTAAGAAATGATTGAACCAAGGATTTATGCTTGGCACCTTCAGCAGTGCAGCTGCGTTGCGCTTTTCTTTATAGTTGGGAATTCCACCTCTACAAGCAGACTTGTTACTAGTAGTGTTCCATTCCACAAGGGTCTGTGCTGGGCCTCCTACTGTTTGGAATCTATTTCTCAGAAATTCAGGTGATAACAGATGCCCTGTGGCTCACCAATTTTGCTAACAACTGCAAAGTATGTGCAATCACTGAATCCACACATGATGTCACTATACTACAAAATGGGCTTACATACACAAATCATTGTTGTCAAAGCCACAGACTTAAACTTAACCCAAGAAACACACTATTATCCCTTTCAGCCAATGAGAAGTCCCTGCAAAGGCACTATTAATAATAATAACCCCATCAGTTCCAAACCAATGGTGAGAGATTTGGTAATGCAGGTTGATAGCAATATCAACTTTGATCATCATGTGTCCACAATGGTAAGGAAGGCATTTACAGTGGGCTATGGCTGACCTATTGATGTCACAGACCAGGTTGAGGTCATGCATGTGGGTTACTTGAGTGGAGCTTGACTTGTGGCTATGCAGCAGTCCCATCAAGGCAGGGTCTGAGATTGCTTTGTATGCCAGACAGATGTCACCTCTGAGGAGTCTGTATGAGACTGAGTTGAGGGACAGAGCTTTTAGTCTATCTCTCTGGGTAGATGTTTGAGGCCCTGGATTCTCCTGGTGAGGAACATCTGTGAGCTCTTCAGCTGCTGCGTGTGCTTTGTGAGGAACATGCTGAAAAGGGCATTGTACTCAATAATGGGTGTTATAAGGGAAGAATACAGGGATGTTATGACCTCCTTGTCCCTGAATGAGATACCCTTACTAATGAGGTGGGACATGTAGAAAGCTTTCCTTACAAGGGAGGCAATATGGTGGTCAATCGTCAGTTTGCTATCAATCTGGATGCTCAAGTCCCTCACGACTGATTGCATGCTTTGAACCTTGTTATTAATGTGATAGTTTGTGGGGATGTCACTTTCTTCAATGGGAATAATGATGCATTTTTTGGTATTCAGTTTGAGGCCATGTTTCTGGCAACAGTCATTTGTTTGGATGAGGCCCTCTTGGAGGATGTCCACATCACTAAGGGAAGTGATGACAGTGCCCAGCTTGCAGTCATCTACCAACTTGGTCAGCCATAGCCCACCGGTTTTGGCCTGCACCTCAGAAAAGTATATCCCGAACAACAGAGGCCTCAAGACCAGTCAATGGGGTATACCACTCATTATGGGTCTACTGGTTGAGGTAGCTTCCTCTATTTTGACTAGGTGGGTTCTATCAGTGAGCCAGTTTGCTACATATCTGGTAACATATGGATTGATGCCTAGTTGAGAGAGTTTGTTTATTATACCCGAGTGGGGAATAGTATCAAATGCTTTTGCCAGGTCAAGGCAGGCAGTGTGCACCATCTTTCCCTCATCCATGGCTTTGGTGACTGTCTCATAGAAATCAACCAAATTTAACAGGCATGACCTCCCCTTGATGAAACCAAACTGTGTTGGATCGAGTGTTTGGTGGTTGCCGATGTCCTTGTTAATGAGGTCCATGATAATCCAATCCATGGCCTTGCAGATCAGGCGAGTTAGGTTAATGAGTCTATAATTTCCTGGATCAGTGGATGCTCCACCTTTTTGCAAAGGGATGACAGTGGTTGTCCTCCACTCAGCTGGGATGAAGCCAGTTTTAAGGCTTTGGTTGAATAGAGTACCTAATGGTGCTGCAAGTTCCTGCCTGAGTTCATGTAGGATGCAGCCCGGGATGTTATCGGGTCCCATGGAGTCTGTATTTTTGCCTTTGAGAGGGCAGTGATGACTTGATCCCTAGAGATAAGGAGAGGGGGTAGGTGCTGGGGATGTCCTGAGTTATTGATGTGGGGGCAGAGGGGTGAAGTTTTCAGTGAAACCGTCTGCCCGCAGGTTGGCTATATCCACAGCATTTTTTTATGTGGGGTCCTTGACCACCTGTTCTGAGAAGATCTGATTGCTTCCTTTGAGATTGTAGACATATGTGAAGAAGGCCTTATGATGGTCCTTAGTAGATTTGGCCAGTTTGGACTCAAAGTTTGCTTTGGAGGATTACACTAGTGCTCTTATTTGCTTGTTCAGGCTAAGGAGAGATTGCTACCAATTAGGCACGTGTTCCTTCTTGGTCTGGACAGCAATTTTTTCTTTTTATTTTAGAGTTCATTTATTGGAGATGTCCACTAGACAGATTTACTCTTCTTTGAGGAGGATGATTTTGTCCTGTCTTATATTCCTGGTTCCATGCAGCTATATTAATGCTCGTATGGTACTTTGATGTAGGTTTGGACATATGTACCAGTTCCTATATAAGGGGAGTGGGCTGAGAAGCTGTTTATACCTTCCCTCAGCAGGTTGTAATCAGCTTTGGAGATGATTTTTGTTTGACCTAGCTCGGGGGGGGGGGGGTGAGTTTAAAAGTGACCACTTTGTGGTTAGATCTTACCAGGGAGGATGACACTGTAGGGATGATGGAGTGGTTACTCATGTTGGTTAATACCAAGTCCAAGATATTATCACCTCTTGTGGGGTTGTCAACCAGCTGGTCCAAGGCACCTGCATTGATGAAATCAAGGAATCTCTGGGCATTTGTGTTTTGGCACAAGTAGTTCTTCAATCTATAGATGGATAGTTAAAGCTGCTGAGGGTCAGGGTAAATGGATGAATCATGAAATATTCGAAGAGGTCTAGATAGGTGGAGTGGGCATCTTGAGTCAAAGTTGGGAGCCTGTAGCTAGCTATAATTTAAATATGGATATTGTCAGTGGTTAACTGCACCTGGAGTGTCTCTTGTCTGCCATACTGTTTGACCAGCCTGGAGGTGTGTATATCTTTAATAAATATTGCAAAACTACCTCATTTTGCTTTGCTTCCCACGGTTTGGGGTCTGAATGTATGATAGGATGAGTAACCTGGTATAGCTGGGGTCCTCTCTGCAGCTTTAAACCAGGTTTCTGTGACTGCATAAATGTCAGCATCTTCCAGGGTTAAGAATGCATGCAGTGAGTGCAGTTTCATGTTTAAACTCCTAGTGTTTAGCAGCATGTCCATTAATTTGCATATTAATAACATTTTCATGTTGGTAGTTTTGACCTCATGGCATTGCCTAAAAAAAGGCACTATGGGGGAGGCAAGATCCTTTACAGTCAGCCCACCAGGGCATGGTCAGACACTGGCATGGAGGACAGGCAGATGTCATGGGTTTGATTCTCACATGGGGTAATTGGCTAGGCTGAAAATGGCCCACAAGGGCAGTTAGCCTAGTACTAATTTATGAACCTATGAACCTCAGCTTATACAAGACAGATTACAGCGACATGGCTTTTAATCTATCTTCATATATCATGGCATGGTTTGTAGGCCCTGTGTTATCCTGTTGAGAAAGCCCTGTATTCTTACAAGCTGCTGCGTATGCAAAAGAAAGTATTACACTATATTACTGTTCTAATGAGGTTTGGCTATAGTGCTGTCATACAATCCTAAGATCTGAATATGATAGCGTGACTTATGATGTGATCCATATATTTGTCCTGGAAAATCATTAAAGAGAGAACTTAAAAAGTAATGACACACATTGCAGTTTCTGACTTCATGACTTACAAGAGCATTCACTATGAAGCTGCGGTGGTACAGTGGTAGCGTTGTTGCCTCACAGCAAGAGGTTCTCCTGTTCGATTCTTGGCTGGAGTGCCTTCTGTGTGGAGTCTGCATGTCCACCCCGTGGTCGAGTTGCCTTCAAAAGACATGCATGAATGGGAGTGCCTTTGCTGAAGGTTGGGCATCAGGCTGGCAACTTGGCACCATGAAAGTCTACTGGCAATCATTAGCAGACCTCTGTTCCACTGTGTTGACCCCTAACCAGGAAACGACAAACAATAGCATTCACTATACAGTTGTGAAATTTTGATGCTATCAACTGTCTAACTTTCCACGGCTAATATAAGTCATACAATGAGCAGTTCAACAACATAAATTCATATATGCTAAGTATTAAGTTAGCTATGCACCATGTGCATCAGACACAGCTTTTGTATCCCTGAATGCAAAAGATAGAAAACAGGGTTATGGCACAGTTACCATAACTTGCGCAAAGTGTTGTGTGTGGGTTATTACAGAGAGAAGCTAGAAAGTAATGATACACATTGCAGTTTCTGATTTCACAACCCTTACAAGAGTATTCACTATACAGCTGTGAAATTTTAATGCTATCAACAGTCTAACTGTCCAAGATAATCTAAGTAAAAGGTAAAATGAGCATTTCAATTACACAAATGCATATATACTACGTACTAAGTTAGCTACACACTTTGTGCGTCATACTCAACTTTTGGATCCCTGAATCCAAAAGATAGAAAACAGAAATATGGCACAATTATCATCACTTGCACAGAGTGTTGTATTGGGGGGGGGGGGTTAGGAAGCCTAGGCTGACACAAAAGGTAAGTGAGTGTATGTGAGTTAGATGGAGAAGCCAGACATTGCACAATGGGTCAATGAGACAAAACGAGTAACTGTTGTGTGTGTGTGTGTCTGTAGGGGTCCTCCAGATTAAATTGGTGTGCGAGTGTCTACATGACCACAGCCAGCCTCTGTGTTAGCTCTATGTCTCGGTCTGCTGGACAGGTGTGAGCCATGTATGGCAGAGGTGGCAGTTCATTGTTGTCATCCCTAACCATGAGAACTGGCTCTGCCAGGAGTTGTACTGGCACCTCCATGGCCAAGGTTAGATACAATATTCCACTCCCAGCAGAGATTGCTCGTTCCAGGACAGAAACCCTTCAGTATATCACAGACTCCCTTTATTCTACCATGTCATTCATCCCATTCCAGTGAATCTGCAATATGGTGGAGGCATTCATGCATGTCATATTGTGCCACGTTTTATTATTAAAAGTATGAAATTCAAAATAATTTCGTACTTAAATGTCGACAATTAATGTCAAATCTGCAGATGTACGACTGTTCAGTTAGTTAGACTGTGCCTCAATTTCTCCACCCTCATCATCAGAGTCTGCTGATACACTCACATCACACTACATTACATTACATACACTATAGATCAAGTGGCACATGGCCCACAATCCCACTGTCATGCTTAGCTGTGATTAAAAGCAATAAACACAGGAATACATTAATACCTGCAATGCAATAATGCAAGAGATACTAACAGTGCTGCCACTATTATAGGCAGTACATCAAAACACACAACAGGCTTGAGATCAAAATCATGCACTACAATATTTCTTTAACTTGCTCAGCAGTACAGACAAAAAATATTTGGCTTACCATCTGTAG
Organism: Protopterus annectens; assembly: GCF_019279795.1. Lineage (NCBI taxonomy): Eukaryota > Metazoa > Chordata > Ceratodontiformes > Protopteridae > Protopterus > Protopterus annectens. Next base: position 38,089,337 of record NC_056727.1, on the reverse strand, counting down.
AAGAAATAATGTGCTGTAGAATAGACAGTCCTGGAAGAACTAAAGCAAGAGGTAAGGGCAATATCATCACAATTAACAGTAACACAGGGGTAATATATTTACTCCTTTATATGTGCACTAAGTCTACTTTCAACAAGAATGTGGCTGACAACTCCAAAATAACAGTACAGTCTTGTTTGTTTCACAACAATAACTCATTTTTGCCCCCCCCCCCCACAAAAGAACAGGCAAATGGCCCATTTTGCTAACAAAACATCTTTGAAATGCTAAAAGTGCTAGCAAAGGACCTGCCCCTGAAACATTTGCACATACAGCATTCCATTTTCATCTAATGATAATCATTTGTAGATCTGAAATGTCTTGGCAAACATGTCCATGCCATCGGCATACTTCTAACTAATGCATACGGATAAAAGTGTAAAAGCCTTTGCATCACATTACTCTTAAATACATTCCAATATATGCAGTATGTAGGTCACAAAATGGGAGCATACCTGCTGAAGTTCATTACTGTTCTGTACAGATATATTCTGAAAAAAAAAGCTTTTTTGCAGTCTTCCAAACATACAGTTCTCTTCAACATCAGTTTGGCTAGCTACAGGGGTGCCTTTTTATATAGTGTAAGTTATTAATGGATTGCATCTCTCTTTGTCTGTGTTTCATAGATGGCAATTACAGCATAATCAGCTGGACTTCATGCTAATCAACCAATTCAACAAGGTGGAGCTATTTAACAAGCTATAAAGTATCCATGTAAACTCCATGTAGTTTTTTCCTGCGGATTTCAAAACTTTTGGAGTGCAGACATGAAAAGTCTACAGAGGCAGAATGTTAGGGGCTGCTGCTGTTTTAATCCATTTGTATGTGCTAGAGGCTGAAGCCAATGCTGCTGTTGTTGCTGCCAATAGGCCTAGCCTGAGTAGGAGAAGAGGTTTCAGGCCATTTAACTTTTCACAACTTATATGATGTGGACATTGTAGAGCACTACAGGGTGGACAGGGAAAAACTACAGGAACTCTGTGACCTCTCCTGCCCTCAACTCAGAGCCAGAGCCAACCAAGGGGAACCAATCCCAGTGAAAACTAAGATACGTCTATCCCAGAGAATCTTTGCTACAGGTACCTTTCAGAGACCAACGGGGAACATGGTGGAGGTGTCACAGGCATCAGCATCCAGGATCCTCTACCAGTTCCTGGATTCTGTGCTTCAACATACCAGCACATATATTTTCCATGTAGTTCTGGGGAGAAGGCCAGAACTATGGAACAGTTCTACCAGGTATTGCACTACCCTGAAATACTGGGTTCTGTAGATTGCACTCATGTAGAAATTAATGCGGCACTTGGGAAACAGAGTAGGATCTACATTAACAGAAAATGTTACCACTCTATCAACTGCCAAGTCATGTGCAATGCAAAGGGAATCGTCTTGAACATGTGTGTTGGCAACCCTTGCAGTTACAATGACACATATGTGGTACACCTCTCAACTGTACCAGATGTTTGCTAGGGGGATATCCCACAGGGTCATTTTCTGCGAGATGGAGGCTATGCACTGGAATTGTGGCTGATAACACCCATCAGAAATGCACACATACCCACAGAAGAATGCCTTAAGAAGCGCATGCTCAAACCAGAAATGTCATAGAGTGTGTGTTTGGGCTACTGAAGTCATGGTTCCAGTGCCTAGATACATCTCAGGGAGCCCTGCAGTACAATCCAGAGACATGTATAGAAATCTCCACAGTATGTGCCGTGTTACATAACGTAATCCTGAGGAAACAGCTGCAGCAGGATCAGCAAGGGGAAGGGGCACACAACCTACCACCAATGCCAAGGTCACCACAGCCACAGGCAGATGAGGAGTCAGAGGGAGAACCACCAGCGGCTGTGGGTGTAGGCAGACATAGCCATACTCAGTCTGCTCTTGGATTGGCTAAGAGACAATGCATAGCACACTCATGCACCACCAATGGGCCTAAAACCTTCCTCCTACTCACATACATATAGCAACATTGATATTAGGCAACTCACACAACCTTTACCTCCCCATGTATTGGCTGTGTACTGCTTGCATCAGACAGAGTCAGCCTTGAAGCAACACAGTGGTAACTGCTGTATTTACAAGGTAAGTCTTGAACTTGGAGTGTATTGTTTACTAATATTAAGTTATATCTTTGCATTTCATCACTTGGTACAGTAAGCAAGTAAAAGGTGGGAGATTTGTACAGAAATTACCTAAACATGTGACAGCAGAGACTTATTTGACTTATATGTGCCCATTAGTAAATAGTAGGTCTCAGGCATCAAAGATTCACACAGTCATATCTCTCAAAAATACTGATGATCACTGCACGCTCTCAGTTTAGCACCATACGTTTGTGCTGGGAAATCATTAAAGAGAGAAGTTAAAAAGTAATGATATACACATTGCAGTTTCTGACTTCACAACCCTTACAAGATCAAACAACAGGCAGGATGCAAAACAAAGAAAGTAACAACAGCAACATATCAATGTTTGTGCCATATCAGTAACTCACCTTTGCCCCCTCCCCCCCAAAAAAACAGTGCATTATTGTTTGTTTTGTAACAGTAACTCACTTTTGCTTGGTCCAAAAGAAGAATCTATGCTTTTTTGTGCCATATCAGTAACTCAGCTTTGTCATCCCCTCAAAAGAACAGTTGTATCCTTGGATGTGTCATTACAGTAACTCGCCTTTGCTCCCCCTAAAACATCACTCTGCACCTGCTTGTGCCATCCAACATGCCCTTCAGTTGTTGGCAACTGCATGTCATATTATTCCTAGTTAATATCCTCACACATCTTAAGGCCAATGATATAGAATGGCTTACACACTGCATGTCTCAGAGTACTGGTCAAATAACTGATGAAAGACCAGGAAACACAGAAAGGTAAGACAGAGCTATATATTTGCAAGCAATAATCCTAACAGGTTGTGTAATCACTAAGTGCACTATGTCCAAATTTAATAAATTTAATAAATGTACAAATAGCAGTTTGTGGTTTGATATCAGTGTACATTGTGTTGCAGTTGGCTGTGTGAAGAATGATTTCAATTCTTTGCTGCAGAGCTGTTTGTGTGACAAAGAGAGATAAGGCACCCATCCTGGTTTCCAAAGGTGCATTGGAGTGAGAGTTGAAATCCAGACCTATATAGAAATATCTCATGCGTACTAACACTTTCTACTGTGTATGTCTAAGAATGCTTTTCTTCATTTCAACTATTTCTCCCTTACTTTCTTCTTTTTTTTATTTAATTTTTTGGCCACTGTTTGCAAGATGCATCACGTAGCCCAAACACGGGAACACAAGAAAAGTTATGTCAGGCTTGGCTGTACTTATCTCGTTCATGTGAAGCATGGCAGTGCACAAACTGGGTAAGTGGACCACCTAGAAATTAAACAGCTAGATAACCAAAAATAGAAACCAGGTGCATTCAATTAATGCTATTGCCTGTGGCAGCAGGTATAAGTGTAGCACTGGAGTACAGGTGTTCCTGGGTTCTAGTACATCATGAGCAGCTATTTTTTCACTGTTGTGACATTGCAGTTTATTGCAATGAACTGAAACATGAGTAGCTATTATTTCAATTCTCTTGTGGCAACAGGTGTTATTGTAGGACTACCATACACATAGTCCTGTGTTCAAATATTAGTGAAGGACTACCATACACATGGTCCTTGGTTCAGATATTAGTGAAGGGCTACCATACACATGGTTCTGTGTTCAAATACAGCATATTCCTGACACTTTTACTGTTGTTCCACTCCCATTATAGTCACACTCCCACTTATAACACTTAACATAGTGTGCATCATATTAATTATGAGTATGAGGGCTGAGACACTAACATAGTGTCAGTTTATTTATTTATTTATCTATGTATTAAAACATTTATTATCAAATGTATGACTGTGATTACACTGTGCACTATATTCCTGTAAGTATATTTCTGCTCTCTAGACTGCTATGACCTTCTCATTTGTCAAACACACATACCCATATCAATGTTTGTGCCATATCAGTAACTCACCTTTGCCCCCCCCAAAAAAAAAAACAGTCCATTCTTGTTTTTCTGTAACAGCAAGTGCCTGTACATCAAATAACCTTGAAATGTCATTGCTTGCCACTGTTGTGCACCAGTTTCCATCATTCAAGCATGTTGCTCTGTAGTGCACACACCAGCACTATGTTTGACGATGGTAAATGGTGCGCAACATTTTCAAACAGTGTGCACACTCCCAGTAAATGCGATAACTAGAATTGGTGGGAGACCATCATTCTCCATTGCTCTTGATCCATGATAGACATTGCAGGCATTTGTGGAGAAGGTGTGAGATTCAGAACTCAGAGATAGGGTAGTCAGGAGTCCAAGACTTTGGTTGGACTCCTAGTGAAACATCACATTGCCAGATTGCTACAGGATGACTATTCTAGGTTCCAGTATAAGTCAGAGGCTTGGGATAGTTTGGTTTGAGCTTTAACCAGTGTCACCGGCATCTCCTGCACTAGTGACCAATGTAGGCATCACTACAATGACCTCCATATGGGGAAGAGGGGTACACTCAACGCCTGGATTGAGGAATGTAGGACAGAGGACATCCCACAGATGTGTAAGTATTGACTACAGATAGTTCTTGTAAGTTTTAAAAGCTAAATATAGGCAAGATTGGTGTTCATAATGGTATTCTGTTCTATTTTTTTCACAGCTGCCATGGAAAGGAACTGCAATGTTAGGACCCATGGCCCTAGATTGGCCAGGATGAGGGAGGCATCTGATATGTATGCAGCAGAAGAGAAGAGTTATGGTAGCATTAACAGTTAAATCTAGCTTGTTTGATGCTTTAAACAGTTGTATTAAACTGAGCATGCATATCTCACCTTTAAAAAGCAAGTATACAAGCATTAGTCTGTAACACAAACCAAGAGTAAATATTAGACTTTAGTCAGAGGTGGTGGGATTCAAATGCCACATATCCCAACTATACAATACTGTTAATTCTTCAATTATGTGTAACTTAAAGGCTTAAAGTAAAAGTTCTATACAGGTGGCACACATTCCCTGCTATAAACTGTAATCTGTATAACTGGAACATGCATATGTGCAATATATGCAAATGTAAAGGAGTACTTGCTGCAATCTGTAGTGTAGTGTGCATCTGTTAGGAGCTGGTAATCTTAAAAGTAATAGTTATCTGTTAGGGTAATCTTAAAAGTAAATGTTAAGATAATAGAATTAAATAATTGTATTAATGCAGTGTATGTTACTTATAAGGTACTAATCTTATCTCTTTTTTTCTCTAACCCCAACCCTTATCTCTCTTTGTTTGTTTGTTTGTTTGTTTGCTTGTTTGTTTGTTTATTTGTTTTGTATTATTAAGTCTCATCAAAATATGTCCATGTCATCCATGAGTACCATCACAAAATGCTGTACAACACAGCAGCATAGGCCTGACCCACAGGATCCACCTGCCCCCACTCCACCGGCCATGGCACCATTGTCCAGCACATCTGGGAGCTAACCTGGTAGCACCACCTCTGCTGCCCCTGCACTATCTGCTCCTCAGGTAGTCTTGCCCTGAAGGATAGTCCAGTGGTTTTGTCCAGGAGCAGTGGCAGAGATGGTGAGTTTATCACCTGTGCTCAATTGCCAGGCATGGGGCATAGGGTTGTATGCACTGCTGGTGCATGCCTATGCTGGTTGTAGGGGCTGTTCTCCCTCATTGTATGCAGAACCAGGAGAAGGAGCCATTCAGCTCTCCAGGCAGTGGTGGAGTGAGGTGAAAGTTATGACAGTCCAGTGGGTGAAGACTCGATTGGTACTGTTACCCAGCTTGATGAGCATGGGTCCTGGATGTCCCCACCCTCAACCAATCCATGGTGTCTACCAACCTCTTAAGTTCATCACCATCTCTGTGTATTGTCTTGTTTGCAATTGCTTCCTCATCTACCCAACTTACCAGACCCAGGCATACCTATGTCTCTTCCCCAAGATTCCTCTCTCTCTCTTAAGAAAAAAAAAATGGGCATGTCCCACAAAATAAATAAATAATCGTCGAGTACATAGCTCTCTATTTCGCACATGTGTCTTCTTGACACACTTGATTCTGTCAAGTTGGCTATACGACATGATTGTGTTGTGATCACTCCTATCTCTGGGGGTGGCAGTCCAAATTCAGCTAATATTCTGCATATATTATGAGTTTTACTGTTGAAGAAATTGATAGCTATGGTTCTTTCCTATCTCCCTCCTGCATATTCCTGTATTGCTTTTTATTGATTATTATTCCCATTTCTTTTCATTACTGCATTATTGCACAATGGTGTTTATCTCACACCAAAGTGCAGCAACAGTAATACGAATGTGTGTAAAGGTGTAATATTCAGTTATATATACACTAAGGCACTGTACGAGCACATCCACTCATGCATGAATCGTGCCATCCCAAATAGAACCAAAATGCTCTCATCCAAAAAAAGGAAGCCAATCTGGTGGTCCCCTGCCATAAACAAACTTTACAACAAAAGGAAGAAACTTTTGCAGAAAAGAGGAAAATCCCAGGATGGAAAAAAACTCCCTTACTAGCCTCAGTAAAATACTGAGATGCCTCATAAAATCCTCCAAAGCTAGTTACGAAAATAAAATTGCCAAAGATTCCAAAGACAACCACAAAGCATTCTATAACTATGTCAAGAATCTAAATGGCAATGCTCAGATCTGCTCTGAGCTAAAACAGAATGGCATTAAATATACTGATCTGAAGGATATTGCCAATATCCTGGCAGATCGATTCAGTGCCAACTTCACCCCCTCTCACCGCCTAAATGGCCCATCTCAATACCGGAAGATTGCCAAATTCCAGTAATAACGGCCACACAGGTACAAAACGCACTCTCTAAAGCCAAAAATACAGCATCCATGGGACCAGATGACATCCCAGGCTGTGTACTACATGAACTACAATATGAACTGGCACCTCACCTAAGTGTCATGTTTAATCATAGCCTCACCTCAGGTTTCATGCCCACTGAGTGGCGCAGAGCTACAGTTATCCCAATCCACAAGGGGGGATCCACCTTGGATCCCGGAAACTACTGTCCCATCAGTCTGACAAGCCTTATCTGCAAGGCCATGGAGTGTATTATCATGGAACTTATAAACAAAGACATTGGCAACCTTCAAACACTGGACCCCACCCAGTTTGGGTTTGTGAAGGGCCGATCTTGTCTCCTGAACCTGATTGACTTCTTTGAATCAGTCTCCAGAGCCATGAACAAGGGTAAGGTGGTCCACACAGCCTATCTAGACCTTGCCAAGGCCTTTGACACCATCTCACACTCTGGAATCATAGATAAACTTACTAAGTTGGGCATTAATCCCTATGTCACCCAATGGGTTGTTAAATGGCTTACTGATAGAACCCACACTGTAAAAGTAGCCGACTCTAAATCCAGCTCCAGACAAGTGACAAGTGGAGTACCTCAGGGTTCAGTCCTGGGGCCACTCTTGTTTGGTATCTACTTCTCTGAAGTACAGGTCAACACTAAGGGACTCTGGCTAACAAAGTTTGCAGATGACTGCAAACTGGGAGCCATTATTGAATCCCCAAATGATGTGGATACTCTACAAAAGGGCCTTACAGAAACAGATGCTTGGTGCCAGAGCCATGGGCTTAAGTTCAATGCCAAGAAATGTATTGTTATCCCCTTTGGGAAAAAACATGTATCCATGAATTACCATATAGGTGGCAGTACACTAAACACAGAAAGTGGGATAAGAGACTTAGGGACACAGGTGGATAGTGGTCTCACCTTCGATAACCACATCGCCACAACAGTCAGGAAATCCTTCTATGTGGCACACCTCATCACGAAGGGCTTTTCATCCAGAAAAAAGGAGGTCATTGTCCCACTGTACTCATCCCTCATTAGACCCATTATAGAATACAACGCCCCATTTGGTATGTACCTCTCAAGACATCTGCAACAACTGGAAAGGCCTCAGAAATACCTCACTAAAAGAATCACAGGCCTAAAGCAGATGCCCTATGCTGACCGCCTTAAAAAACTCTAGCTATACTCTGTCGCATATCGTCTACTCAGAGGCGATCTCTGCTTAACATACAAGGCCATGTCAAACCCAGAGCTGTTGGACATGCTACACTTAAAGAAATCTCAATCCCTCATAGCTACACTCTCCAGGGATCTAAACCTTGTCATCACAATAAACAAAACATGCTGGAGGGATAGGTTCCTGACCCAGAGACTCCCCAGACTCTGGAATAGATTGCCCATACATGTCAAGCAGAGTGCCTCTTTGGACCTCTTCAAGAGGAACCTTGACGATTGGATGGGAGAAAGGAAATTTACCCCAGGGATCACGTCAGTCACCCTGCTAGACAGGGGTCCAGGAAAGTAAATAATGTGGGAAGAAATAGCCAAGGAATTGTTATGGCTAGGCTTGTATAGGCCCTAGGGCTGATAGCCTAGTCCCAACCTATGAACCTATGAACCTATATTCGAACCCAGTACCATCTGCCTCCAAAAAAGGAAAGTACACTGCATTAACTTCCTTAACACATGCCACCACAGAGTCAGTTAAGTAGCAGGTGTATTCCAGAAGCTCAAAGTTAACTGTCAGACTTTAGCATCCCAATTTCACCACTGTCCTGTCTTCTCCATTTCTTTTCTTTAACAGATTATTGCGCAATGGTGCACATTGTACACCAAAGCATAGAAATAGCAATACAAAAGAACTTAAAAGTGTGAGATTCATTTGTATTCAAAACCAGTACCATTTGCACCAACAAGGAAAGTACCACTGCATTAACTGCAACAGAGTCAGTTAACTAGCAAGTGAATTCAACAGACTCAATACTAACTGGCATACTTTAGCAATGCTACCACTGGAATAGTTACATGACATTCCCTTCTGTACTAGTCATTCTTAACGTCTCCCTTTTTCCCATCATGCAATGCCATGCAAAGAAGATAAGCACAGACAGGCCTCTCATTCATTCCTCCATTGCCCGTGATTGCACTAAGCACCACATCGTGCATACATTAGCCAAAAAAATAATAAATTAATAATAAAAAAAAAAAACTGATAAAGAAAACACAATTTGCACACAAGTGAAGAGGAGACTGGATGTTAATGAAACAGAACATATGAATTGTGTGCTGCTTACTTGTATTTCCATCCTTGACAGATGTACTTTGTAATTCTAACCTGGCACACCCACCTGATGTAAGCATTCACCTTGCCATCCATTAAACAGAAACACTGAGGAAGTGCCTGTACTATGTTTACATCCCTACATGGATCCAAATTTTTAGGGGATTCAGCAATTCTAATGATTTCAGACCTTATTTACATCATCAGCATGCTAACAGCCCTGAATCTGTACCAGACAGCAACCATGTAGCTAGGGAAACTGAAGGGGAGACAAATTGTTTATGTGTCGAACACAGAAGAGAGGATATTATTTTGGGATACATCTGCACAGAGGTGCACTGATTTTTAGATGATATGCCTGCATTTCATCAGCTACATATTGAATATGCTGACATGTAACTATGAATAGCCTGTTTAATTTTTTTTTATATTTAATTTGATTAGCACACACTTTTACACTTTTATCTGTCTGCAGTACTTATAAATGCACTGTTCATTTTGGGTTGGGGGAGCAAAGCTGTATTTCTGTTATGGCACAAAAAAGGATTATATTGCTATTATTGCTCTCCTTTTCTTGCATCCAGTCTTTATCTAATGCTGTCACATGTCAAGGTCAGTTCTGTACAAATCTCACACCTTTTACTTTTTAGTCTGTCCATGTAGACTCCTTTCTGTAGCTGTATTCAAAAAGTTTTGGAATTTATGGGGAACACCAGCATACATCTACTTGGTTGCTTTATAGCCTGTTGAATTCTTCCACTGTGTTAAATTTGTTAATAAGCATGTAATTCAACTGCTTATGTTTTAATTAGCATGCAGTGGTATTTACCTTGCTTGTGTCTGGGTACACGCTTCTATATGGCTCTTACTGAATCTAAAAGGATTCGCGCCCATGTGCACATTGTGCCACAGCACGCACATGGCAGAAAATGACTATTTAGGCTTTATTGACTCTCTCCGTCAGTCATTCCTAAACAGAAGAAGTTAAAGACATTGCTGGCTTATTTAATTAGTTTTCAATATTATTATTTCTGTTGATTGCTCAATAAATGCCTGTGTGAACCTGAAAAAACTTGAGAATACATTGGGCATCCACTGCTGTAATCCAAACCTGTCCTTAGGTTGGTATCCCCATCATAATAGCACAGTCAATTCACCCAGCAAAACTGCTTCCTGGGATTCAACCAGAACCTCATTTTGTGAAGACAACACCCCAAGTCATCTTGAAAAAAGAACTAACCAAAATTAAACTGAACAAAATAAAAATAAAATAAAAAGGAATCGCTGTGTTCTCATAGTATCTATGTTTTTATATATGATGGTTACTTTGATGCATTTTTATGTTTTTAAAGTTTTGATTTATTTATGGTGATGCATATCTTACTCTGCTTTAGTAGCATAAATCTTACAAGAATGTATAAGATTTTTTAAGAGATTATGCTTAAAAAGATATTAATTGATCAGATTCTGTGATTGGGTAGAGTTTCTATAAATATATGGTGATTAATTGTGTTCAATAAAATAAAAATGCTTAGTTTGTTGGTTTTATTTTAAAATAAAATCATGAAGCCGCCATACTGTGTTTCTTTTATATTTTATTTTTATTCTGGTCTCAGATAGTCTAATGACTCAATATGTAATTTTATGTAATCTGTCACCTATATTTATTAACCAATAAGATTCAGAAACATTGCTTCAATGTGTGTGCTTATACCCCAATTCCACTGATTTATTTTTCTTTTTGTCTATTACTTCAAAATTCTTCTTGTAGCAATTTTCATGTTGCATGTCTTTAAAGCCCATTGCAGGCTTCAGGTTATCACTTTATTCTGTGATATTGACTTGTCATGTCTGAGGCACTCAGAGTTGATTTTCTCCAAATGCATACATATCCCTGATTCTGATACTCTATATTCTTCACCAGAATACTTATTCTCAGTCTTGTGTGACTAATTCTACCAGTAGCAGTTCAGTATGCAGTTTATCTGTCTATATGAAGGCATTGTATTCTACTTTGTTCTAACCTCACACCTTCCTCTGTTAACAGCTCTTCAGCACCTTTAATGCAGCCATCTCCCATTAGCATATCTCATTCTTTTATTGGTTGACCAAAAGGCCTATCAGTTCTTAGTTTAGAAAATGTTGTGTCATATCTATCATTCCTCCGTGGTTACCTCATATGTTTTATGCATTCACTGTTCAAACTCTTTAGTTTTATCTGAGGCCTTCACATTCCACAGTCTTCGTACTCTTATATCAAAGTTATTTTTGCGTGATTGCTTACAAATTTTGGTCACTTCAACAATCTAGGAATACTCCTTGTATTATGGAAATGAGTATTAATACTCTCGTTGATGTCATTATATTATTTCTTTACACTTAAAAATCAAAATACTATGACCTATGCTTTTTAATACAAAAAAATTAATAAAGCATAATTCAAACTGTTATAACTCGAGACTTAGGAAACACATCTTTACAGCCAGAAAGTTGGTTTGGAGTGATACACAAGCTGCTAAGAAAAAATGTGTGACATGTCATGTTAACAATTATGTTTCTAATAATATGATTTTACTTAATAAAACATGTATAAATTTCTGAGAACAGAAATAATGTGACTGCATTTTGTAGGACAACAGGGTCATAATGCAACAGTCCTCAAATTAAGTGATCATGAGCTGGACTATTTTTGTGATAGTTTCATAGTCTAAGGAAGAGTATTCTATCATAAGGGGCATATTCTACAAAGCAACTGCATGTACAAAAGATGAAATTTTAGGATCAAAATGAAGATGCACCCATGTTTTGACATTCTGAATGTTGAAATTTAAACCATCAACAACAGACAACTAAGACATGTTGACATGATAGATTCATATCTCAGTATGTCTTCTTACTCACTTGCTCACATACAAATAATGTTGTGGCCTCACAAGAGGATCATCAGTTCAGTTCTCAGTTAGGGCGCCTATTTATGAAGTCATCATGTCATTCATATGCTCTTGTGGGTTTTCTCAGGATGTTTTGGTCTCCCCCCACACTGAAAAGACATGCCGTAAGGTGGATCAGTGACACATAATTGATCATAATTGTGAGTGCTTGTGTATTTGATATAGAAGAAAGATTTTGCAACCTATTTCCATTTCATACTTTGCCTTGAAAATTTTGTTTATAGCAGTGGCTGCCTACGGCGTCAACATATTAAACTACTTGTTAGGCAGAACACTACCCTCTCTACGTTAAAGGCAAACCTCTATTTTCCTCAACTATATATTATTTTCTACTGCTTGAGCCTGGACAGAACTTTTTAAATAATTGTCTGCTACTTAGCTATGAACTTATCTAGCACATTTCCACAACATTTGCTATTATATCTAATTCAACAAAGGTATTCATAGCATCATAGAATCATAGGAGAATATGAGGCTAAAGACTTTAAAGTGTCTTCTGAAGCCTAGCCATGCTTCCCAGAAATATTAGAAAGGTATTGGTCCCATACGTCATTTCGATGGTTTATTCACCTGGGCATGAGTGGGTGAAGATTTACAAGCTTCCTCTCTCTAAGAGAGACATAGGTGCCAGACTAGGGGTAATTTACAATTCCCCATCCATGGATTCAAGTTTACTTGAATATGTTCAGGGAACAACTTTGTTTCTCATAGTGTCAATGACATCTCTCATAAAATCATAAATCCACTCTTCTTTTGTAGTGTTGAAACAAAAACTGTTATGTACTGGTATCCTAAAGTTAAGTTTCTAGAATCTAAAATGTTCAACTAAGAACAAGAAAGAAATGTTACTAAAATTTGTAAAATTGCATTCAGAAACACAACATAGAGCTGTTCAATTGCCTTTAATTATAATTGTGTATCGTTACTTGAAATTATCAATGAATATCCAGATGTATTGCCTGTTAACTTTTGAATGAATAAGCTGCTCATAGTTACAATGAAAGTGACAAGGTAACATATTGCATCAGCTATTCAGTTTTTATAAAAGGTTGGTATATGACTGCTTTCCAAGGTGAGGGGCACAATTTCAGACTAGAATATTTTTGAACTAAGCTGATGCTATAGCTGAAATAAAATTCTTATTTTACCTTTATTTAGGTCAGCTTTCAAACAAAACTAATAGGCCAGATAGCAAACAAGACATTAAAAAAAAAAAGAAAAGAAAAGAGAGCAAAATTCCAAAGGGACTCCCAGAATAACTCCGGAGGAAATTGTTCAATTAAAAAACTCACCCTAGCATTCAGTAATAAAAAAAAGACTCATTGCTCATAGTAATTGCCTATCACAGCTAGGTCAATAACTGTTATGGCAGGAAAACATATGGCATAGACTGGAATGGCCTTGATAGGAAAGACACGATGGTCAGTTCATTAGAATATCTCTGACGCCTAGTCTAGCCACCCTAACACTCTCAGATCTGACAGAGATAAAGTTTTCCCTAGTGGCCGTGCATCACATTGATAAAGTTATTCTTCCTTTTACACACACACACACACACACACACACACACACACACACACACACACACACACACACACACACACACACACACACACACACACAGACACACACACACACACACACCATACACAACAGGGACTGCTGATGGTTCATGAACATTTGGTACAATTGTTATATCTAAGCCAATGCTATATTGTCCCAGAATACTAATAAAATCAGCACAAACTTAACACAACTTTCATTAATATTAGTCTTACCTTATACCATTTCACTTTTGTCTGTAATATTTCTTGTGGATTTTTGCTCTCTGTGTTTCATTACAGCCTTGACCCTCTCCATCAGATCATGTTCTGCTGACTTTTCTGTGATGGATATGGTGTGCACTTCAAGAAAATTTGACTCATTTTTTGCGAAATCCTCTGAAGAATGTCTTATTTACCGTCCAAATATTTACCTTCATTAACATGTGAATTATGCACAATACAACTGGGAACTGTTTGGGTTCATCAAATTGTAAATGTCTGCCTTCATTGATTTCATACTGACACAGAAAACTTTAAGACGGTAGTTACACATTTCACATATGTTTGATCATGCTAATCTCTTTACAACCAGTTCTTGAAGTACATATATATCAGTTCTGTATATAAAAAGACATACCACTGGATTTACTTTTTCTCTGTGCAGGACTAGCTTAGTCCTGCATGGAGGCAGCCATTTAGGAGCAGGATGGCAGTGTGCCATGCATAGTAATGAGGCATGCTGCGAGAGCTCCTAATCTTACATGGAATGTATAAGAGTGCAGGGGGCATGTCTGAGAGCAGAGCACTCAGAATATACACGCAATATACACAAATTACACAGGGGTAAGAAATGAGTGAGACTGCTCATGGGTGTCCGTATATCCCAACCAACAGTCCCCCTTGTGTACAACAGCTAAAGTATAGAGAAATAAAATGAACAAACCTGTTTTTTTTTTTTAAATCCAATTAAAGCTAACTGTAGGTGAGTGGGTGTGCCCATCGCTTAGCTACAGTTAATGCAGCTTAAATAGCTGAAGAGGATGACAAGGAAGATATATGCAAATTAAGCAGCATAGCAATAGTGTAGCGGGCAGAGCATTTGACTTACAAGCAGCCATTCCCGGTTTGAGTTCCACTGCAGCACATTCCATTTTCCATGACAAAGCACATTATGACTAATATTTTTGTTGCATAACCTACTAAATAACATATTTATGAACTGGAGTACTGTAGTAAATGTACATGTGAGGTGTCAGTGTCATAATGAATAAAGCACTAGTAAGCAGGTATAAGCACCAATAAGCAGTAGTAAGCATATTTAAGCACTAGTAAGTGAGCTTAAGCCTGTTTGTGTGGTGGTAAGCAATGAGAACACAGGTTAAGCAATTCTAAAGCTAACTCACTGTAAGCATATGTAACTGGAGGTTACCATTGCTTACCCTTGCGCCAAAACACGGAAACCCATTTATAACTGCTCAATAGTGCCTTAATCACTCTGTATCCAACGCCCTTGTTCTGCCCATCAACAAAATAAACAACCACGCAGCTCTCGAACCCAGGACCCTATACACTACAGTCAAAGTAGTTAACCATTAAGACATCACAGAAGTACAGAAAAATGAGGCATCTGCAAACAAGTCTTCACCATAGTAAAACCAAACTGAACCTGTGAAATGAATCAGTATAAAGACATATGTGCCTTAACCCACTACATAACATAAATATGTGAACTGGAGTAAAGCAGTAAGCCCAGAAGTCCGGTGTAATTGTAATAGAGTGTCAAAGTCCCCAGTAAAACACAAGGACCTCATACAGTGTATGTAAAAATGAATCGTGGATACCAGACATACATATAAGGTGTAATGAATAATAACTCAATGCCAAAAAGGAATTATAATGGAAACTGTAATGTAAGCAATGCTAAGCATTGCACAGGCCAGCTTAGGAGGTATAAGCCAGTTAACTCAATGTGCCCAGTGTTATACCCCTTTAAACAATGCCAACCCTAGGTAAGCAGGTTTGCCCATAGTCTAGCCTTTTCAAAACTGGCCAATCACAGAAAAGTGTGGGAAATCAGCCCTACTTAAACCCAAGAGGTGGGAATTCATCTTATAATTAGTTGGGTTTGGAGAGGTGGTTCTGCTGGCCAATATAACATATACATGTTATTGTGTCACTGTTATAGAACATATGTTGGTAGTAATAGTCTATAGAATTGTGGTACATGTGCAACAGCATGCATAGATATCCCCAATAACACAGAATGTCAGATGTGCAGCAATACCAAAGCAGCCATACCACTGACATATATGAAACCATAGTGGCCCTGACAATGGCATGCAAGTGAATAGTCTGTAACAGGCCAGCAATGATAGTGAACACATAGGGGACATGACTACAATCACATAGCAGAAAGTGTGGTGCAATACAATATCTGTCCCACTGGTAGGTAGGCTGTAGCCATACCTAATGAGTTTTGTGTAAGTTTGTTGAAGCTGATATGGTGGGGGTGTGACAGAGATGTGTATTACGAACTGTGGTAACCTTGCTGTATGAGTTTCTCAGACCTGTTTCCATCATTATGTCTTTCAGCCAAAATGTCACATGCACGGTTGCCCACCTATTCACAAGCAGAGAATGATGTGGTGATATCACACTTGATCCAGTACTACCCAGTGCTGTTTGGCAGGGCTGCACATGAGCAGCAGGTGCGAAACGCCCTGTGGAATGACGATTCCACAGGGTCAATGATGTCAGACCACAGTTATGAGCAGGTCCATCATCATTGTACTGACCTGCTTCGCAATGCCCGTCGGCGTGCTGCTGCAGTCCGGGGTGATCACCTCACCATGGGGGGGCCATGCCATCCATCACTCCCTGACATGTGTGGAGGAGCTCCTGGCCAGCATCTTGACATCTGCCCATCTGGCCAGCCATCAGCCGCTGGACACCTTCATGGAGGTGGGTGTCACCCACACATCAAGCAAGGAGCATGCAGGTAAGGACACAGGGCACATCACTATACCATTGTTGTGTATACATCCGCATTGATACAAGTAGACCATGCATATCTGACATGTCATAGATATATTGTGTTGCTGCATTGTAGTGATAAACAGATGTCCAGATGTGGTAGTATCGTGGGAATGTACCATTGATGTATTGTGATACTGCACCCACCCTGTAGCACTGCCACAGGTGTGGCCACTGACATTGCATCTCTCACCTTCTTATGTACATCCCTCCAGGATACCACCAAGTCAGCAGCCTATAGCTGGTGAGTATGTTTTATGTAGATGCTTGTGCCAACACACCAGGCATGTAATGGCGATGGTATATTCCATGCACACATCTAACACACCTACCCTGAATGCATGCTGTACATGTGCATGTATTGTCGCTGTGAAATGCACGGTCTCACAGGGATGACCATGATGGGGTATTGGAAGGGTATGTAGGACACCTGCATAATAACTAACATCCAGTCATTGTGGAATGTGTCCACAGGGAGCAACATACTGGTGGTTGACATGGCCTGCAGTAGGGACATGTTCAGAACAACACCCATATACATGCAACACCAGTGTAGATACCTGTAGGACAATGGCAAATGCTGCAGAGATATACTATGGCATAATGCATTACAGTAGTCCACATCATCAACTGGGTCTAGGCTGCAACATGTGGTGTTCAATGTATGGGATACTGCAAAGTGACACCTATGTAGGGCTTACTTGTCATGCATCTGCATAAAGGCTGAAGGATGGGGGGGGTTCAGCATGACACACAAGTGCACTGCAGCAGGGATCCTAAGGATGCTAGGAATGGCTCTAACTGCACATAGTCAGGTTCAGGATCTGTGGCAGCCATAACCCTACCCACACAGCAATAGTGATGGCAGTGTGTGAACAACATGTGATGTGCACATGAGTAGACCTTGCAATCATGCAAAATAGGAGGACATGTGCTGGGCAGACTGAACATACACTGGCAAATGCTGTTGACCCATGCTGGTAAACCCCTGCCAGGAGTAGTGACTGCTGTAGTACACACAACAAGAGGTGCGATAAACCATCATGATAATGGTGTGCACACATAAGCCCACATGGTCTGTATGCATTGTGGTCAGCAGCCGCACACCTAACACAATCTGTAGACACCACATGTGAAAGTACAGGACATGTCACATATCGGGCTCCTGTACTGCTAAGATATGCAATTATGTGGTCCCATGTCAGATCAAGGAAGTGTGTGTCATATCAATAAAGGTATGTAACCCCCCATAGCCATGGTATGCTCTGATGGTTGTCAGTGTAAGAGTATTGGAGTGGTCATACATGGTCTGTTGATGTTGACAACTGTAAATCAGGCATTAGGCATTCACCAATGACAACTGTCCACATATCATCCCAGGTATGTGTTGCTGAAAAACATAGGTGCTGTGAACATTAAAGCTGACATAACTAACACAGTACTACACATTCAGCAATGGGTTGTACACCTGTGAGTTGCAGTGCATAGTACATGACAGGATGCAGAGCAGGTGCACAGCAATACTGTGTACATGGGTGCAGTAATATCCAGGGGAAAGGGCATCACCTAGTGACACAGCACATGCATCACACACATGTATACTGTTGCTAGCATGGATTGACTATAGCTGAACTGCATGCTGTTATGTATCATATGTTCTGCATGTTGACAGGTGGGAAATAGAAGGACTGTGTGTACTATCATTGTGCAACTTCACCTGTATGTGTGTGTGTGTGTGTGTGTGTGTGTGTGTGTGTGTGTGTGTGTGTGTGTGTGTGTGTGTGTGTGTGTGTGTGTCCTGGTGGTTAGTTAGTTTGTCTGCAAGGTCACTCTGGTGAAGTGGAGGGAGGTAGATGCATGTTGCATGCATGTGTGCATGTGCGTGTTTGTGTGGGTGGCCATGTATGCACATATGTGATTGTGGGGTGTTCATATGGCTGTACCTCCCTTTAGGACTGTGCAGTACATGGACATGGACTGCCACATTACACACCATGAATACCTGTCATGTGTGTAATCACAGGACAGCAAATAGCATAATATGGTCTGTAGCATGGAACAGGAATCCAGAGGGAAGGTAGACACCAGCTACACCCGTAATTTCACAGACAGCAGAGAGGTCACCTACAAACCACATATGCAGCACTACATATGCATTGGGGAAGAACTAGTCAACACCAGGGAGTGTATCCAAATATTACAGTTGTCACATGATAGGTTGAAGGAGTAGAATATCTGGCATGTACTGAGCATTACATACACATGACATACCAGTGTGAGATATTATGAATAGAACATAGTAGCCCACACATATAGGGGCCATGCACATCATGTTTGGACATACAGATGGTGCATACCAAATGACAGCAGTGAGGCCATGTAAAACCCCTACACACGGTCAAGCAGGCAAAGTGGCAACAGGCCTTGTGTTGTGGCCACTTGTGTGGGCATTTAGAGGACTGAAATGTTAATGAGTGGCATCAATGTGTGTATGTCAACAAGTGTGATGCAGGATGGGGTAACACATGGACATATACGTGGGACTGTCTGTAAAGCCACAGACAGGTAGGTATTACGAGGTGTGTGTGTGTGTGTGTGTGTGTGTGTGTGTGTGTGTGTGTGTGTGTGTGTGTGTGTGTGTGTGTGTTGTGTGTGTACTGTTAGGCAATGCTGTACAGGTTTTAAAGTGCATTTATTGTTTTCCCCCACAGGTGGCGAGGTGGGTCAGGGTCCGTCCTGCATGCAATCTAAAGTTGGTGTCCATTCCGACACCAAAGATGATGGCACAGGTGGGGTTGTCAGGGGCCGACACTGCACCAACATTTGACATTCCCCTTTTAGCCACCCCAACCCCGCACACAGTTTCAGTGCCTACACATACTCCATCACCAGTGACCATACTGGAGGAACAGCTGGCGTTTGATGGCAGTGCACAGGGAAGTGTGATAACCATGCCTACTGTGTCCGGTTGCAACAGGCATAGCCAGATGTCTGGCAGGGCACCATGTAGCTGGATCACCCAGGGTGCTTGTGGTAGGGCCACTGGACATCATGCCCTCTGGCATAGGTGACATAGCTGGTACCAGCAGGCGCATGTTTCAGGCTATCATGGCGGCACAGGCACATATGGAACATTACACCAGCCAAGGTCTGAGGCTGCAGAGGGCTGCTCTCACATCTGTAAGCGACAACC
This sequence comes from Protopterus annectens, assembly GCF_019279795.1. NCBI lineage: Eukaryota > Metazoa > Chordata > Ceratodontiformes > Protopteridae > Protopterus > Protopterus annectens. The sequence continues at coordinate 38,069,420 of NC_056727.1, read as the reverse complement.
TCTGTGACCTGTCAGGTGCCATCTGTGCTTATACCAAGCGCATGGATAGACAGCATGATGAGATGATGGTCCTCATCAGCCGTGCTTCAACATGTGGTGGGGATGTGACAATGCCCGCGTGGACATGAGCCAGCAACACCAACAGCTGGCAGTCAATGTGGATGTGCTAGGAAACCAAGGGGCTCCCGTACTGGTAGTAGCAGCCCTGGCAGTGCAAGGGGTACTGTGCACACCACACCACAGCAGGCCATGAGCATGTGGTCCTGGCTAGTCTCAGGAGGGACCTGGTACCAGTGGACAATTGTTTTCAGCAGGTGAGAGTAGCACATAGAGGCCTGTACCTGGATGTGCCTGTGGAACCCCTGGCAGGCACATGAACTGCACACTCTGCCAGGTATGGTCTGCAGCTGTCCATAAGCACCTGTGTAGGGCAGCTACATGGCAGAACTGTGTGCATGCATACCCACACACTATGCAAACACACCTAGGGCAACCTCATAGCTACACACACCACATCACCTTGCCCAGCTCTTCACAGTACACCCCTCACCAACACACATGGTGTCAAATGTATGGCCCACCCTTGGCCTCTGGCAAACTAACATCACACCCTGTGCATATGATGATACCTGTGCCACATCCCTGTCAACCATACCATCAATGGAGGAACAGGCTGATATGATTCTGATGCATACAGTGACTGCACAACAGTGTACCACAGTACTGCAGTGTAACATGTTGTAGAGAGTAGAGTGTAATGCATATATGGCAGGTAGTGTAGTCATCTAGCAATGATGCTTTATAGCTGTTAATAGCACTGGTTGGATGTGGTCTCTATAATGTTATCCATTTGTGTTATAGGTGTACATGTGTCAGCACGAGGATGGTCTGCAATCATATTCCGCAACAGGGTATGTCACTGGGGCTGTGACATATCTGGGGTACAGTTGAACACATGTCCCAGGTTACTAAACCGGTTACTGCCTGTGTCACATGGACAGGTTGGACGCTGAGGCGTGTATAACCTGCAACCTGATGTCGACCCATCCACATACATGGACACTGTTACTTGGCAACACTGGGAGTAGATCCTTACCTAGCTATGTAGTGATACTGAAGTATGTGGCTTACATTGCACACACCACACAGCATTTAGGGTGAGGTATGTCCCAGGTTACATGTTACATGCAGAACATCACCAGACATGTACAGTATGCTAATGGGGGTTGTGATGGGTGTATTTGGACAATATGCAGTGTGACATGCCATCATATACACATTTACAGACACATAACAGCCAGACACACATACAAGATACCAGGGCTTATCGCTGCTAACTAACCTGACCGCGTGTTCATTGTGTTACAGGTAGGCTGCACACATCACATGCATAACTGGCTTGGATTGTGGTAACAGTTACTTGTATGGTTGATGGTGACAATGGTAACCATAAAGTGGTACATGGGACATATACCGGGTGTACCTTGGTGTAATGACAGTGTACACAGCACCTGCATCCCCCAGTGGATACTGTACTCTCTGAAACCCATGATTACACTCTGCCATACCCACCATCACACATTGGCTGTGACTGTGATACAACCCATAATATACCCCAACAGTGGTACTACAGGGATATGCATCTCATGCACATGCCACATGCATAATAGGGTGTTGCATTGTCATGCCTCACATATGAGCAGCAACAACACTGTCTGTACTACTGTGTGGTAATGGGTATTGTAATAGCAGTATGTGGCCTTGGAATGCTGTTCCTTACAGATATACAGACATGTACACCTACACACACACATTCCAGAACACAATGGGTATCCCATGCCTATCACCCCATTTGTAAAACACTCTTGTGCTGGTACTGCAAGGCTCATGTAGCCGGTATGGGGGTGCTTAACAGGGTACATGTAATGTCCCATATAGCAGCAGCAGCCACAACTTACTATGGCAACGGGTGTTGCATTGGTTGTGAAGGCCGTCATGGAATTCCCAAGTACAGGTGTGCAAACACACAGACACTGCCATACTCAGTCATGTACAGGTACACATGTGACAGTACAAGGATGCATCCCTGGAGGTGGTCATAGCTGTGTACCTAGCTATTGTCCAAGGGGAGATGGGTTGTATAGGGGTTGTGTGTACAGTGCTATCCTGCCACCTGCCAGGTGCCAGCAGGTATCTATCGACAGACACTACTGTTGTGACCCTCAGGGTGTGAGTGACATGCATCAGCCAATCCTCCAGGTGCCTCCTGTACATGGCCACTGAAGTGATCAAGTTGACATGTATGCAACATGCATTACAACACATGGTTATTGTCTGTGATGGTGATCTCTACCCAAGCATGTTTGGTTTACTGTGTTAGTGTAGTGGCGGTACCTGTGACATGTGGTGCGTACATGGTGACATCTCCCATATGTGACGCTTCTTACATAGCTGGGCAGACATGTCAGTGTCAATCAAGCTTAGGTTGCCTGTACATACCCCAGCTGGATACCTGCCATCTGCACATCTGTAGGGGGACTGACAGTCATCAGCTTGCCAAGTAGCTAAGCAGTAGCATGAGTGTGTTGACAGAGAGAAATCTGACAACAATATGTATGCCATAACTACATGTCAGAAGCCCTCAGTAACATGTGCTGTACAGACGGTAGTCCACAGTTACATTCCACATGACGGATCATTACCCAGTAAGCACCCATACGTTTACCCATAGCTTAGCACTGCTTAGCTTTGCACAAACCCATGCAAATGTGCTTAAAGCTGCTCAACACTGTCTTAACCACTCTGTATCTGACAGCCCTTGGTCTGCCCAGCAACAAAATAAACAACCATTGTAGGGCTTGAACCCAGGACCCTGTACACTAAAGTCACAACACTGACACACTATGCCATGACCACTGTGAAGACAACTGTTGTTTTACCAATATAGCTATCAATACGCATAAGTTGTGTAGTCTTTGTTATTAATATGACTGTTGCATCACATATGTTGTTTTATCATAATGTACACATAGCAGATACATACGGTGTGATACATCTGGGAAGGTATACACAACCATGAGGTTTACACATGACAGGAATATGGTTATATGCATATAATAGGTCTATATATGTCTAAATGTAAATACACATGTATACTCATACATATGTCTGTATACACATCTGTATAGTGCAACATATATATGGCCATGTGTACATCTCTTCATATGTATGTATGTGTGTGTATATATATATATATATATATATATATATATATATATATATATATATATATATATGTATAGACATATATTTGCATAGGCAATGTATGAATGTATATATATATATATATATATATATATATATATATACACACATATATGTATATATAAATATATGTATATATAGCTATATATGTATGCAGGTCTACTTCATATGACCTAAATTTCATTTGACTTAAATTTATTTGACTGATACCAAAACACTGAAAGTTCAAAACACTGAAAACTCATTTGACTGAAACTCTTAACACTGACACATTAAAGTAAAAGGTATATGCTCTTTTCCCCATTGTAGTGCAATCCTGTAGTGAGTATATATAGTTAGGGGGGTGTGGGGGGCAAAGCCCCCCTCATAGTTTAGGAAAATATTGTTTTCTGCAAAGAGTTATTCATTGCAGTTATAAATATCCATGTGTATGGTTTAAAATGTATAAAGTATGTGGGGGCTTCACCCCCCCCAACTATATATACTAACTCCAGGATCGCACTACAGTGAGGAAAAGGCCATATACCTTTTACTTTAATGTGTCAGTGTTATGAGTTTCAGACAAATGAGTTTTCAGTCTTTCGAACTTTCAGTGTTTTGGTCTCAGTCAAATGAATTTCAGTCAAATGAAATTTTACGTCATATGAAGTAGACTCTTGTATGCACATCCAATGTGTACAGTTATACCTAGTTATGTCAGTATACATATATATATATATATATATATATATATATATATATATATATATATATATATATATATATATATATATATATATATATATATATATATATATATATATATATATATATATACATATATATATATATATATATATATATATATATATATACACATATATATATATATATATATATATATATATATATATATATACACATATATATATATATATATATATATATATATATATATATGTACAACTATATGTGCATACATAACTATTCCAATATACCTACTACTGTCAGTATATATGTAGATATCCATAAGTATATATGCATATGTATCTCTATCTGTATATATGTAGACATATATTGATTTGTATATGTATATATCTGAGTGTTTATATGCGTGTGTATATATATATATATATATATATATATATATATATAATTATATATATATATATATATATATATATATATATATATATATATATATATATATATATAAATGTACATATATATATCCATCTATGTATTTTGATGGATATGTATATGCATATATGTTCACCTTATGTCCTGAAGATGGTGTGGAGCCCTACCTCAGCCCCAATAGTCTTTAAAGTGTCTTCTGAAGCCTAGCCATGCTTTCCAGAAATATTAGAAAGGTATTGGTCCCATAAGTCATTTTGATGGCTTATTCACCTGGGCATGAGTGGGTGAAGATTTACAAGCTTCCTCTCTCTAAGAGAGACATAGGTGCCAGACTAGGGGTAATTTACAATTCCCCATCCATGGATTCAAGTTTACTTGAATATGTTCAGGGAACAACTTTGTTTCTCATAGTGTCAATGACATCTCTCATAAAATCATAAATCCACTCTTCTTTTCTAGTGTTGAAACATAAACTGTTATGTACTGGTATCCTAAAGTTAAGTTTCTAGAATCTAAAATGTTCAAATAAGAACAAGAAATAAATTTTACTAAAATTTGTAAAATTGCATTCAGAAACACAACATAGAGCTGTTCAATTGCCTTTAATTATAATTGTGTATCCTTACTTGAAATTATCAATGAATATCCAGATGTATTGCCTGCTAACTTTTAAATGAATAAGCTGCTCATAGTTACAATGAAAGTGACAAGGTAACATGTTGCATTAGCTATTCAGTTTTTATAAAAGGTTGGTATATGACTGCTTTCCAAGGTGAGGGGCACAATTTCAGACTAGAATATTTTTGAACTAAGCTGATGCTATAGCTGAAATAAAATTCTTATTTTATCTTTATTTAGGTCAGTTTTCAAACAAAACTAATAGGCCAAATAGGAACCAAGACATTAAAAAAAAAAGAAAAGAAAAGAGAACAAAATTCCAAAGGGACTCCCAGAATGACTCCAGAGGAAATTGTTCAATTAAAAAACTAACCCCAGCATTCAGTAATTAAAAAAAGGCTCATTGCTCATAGTAATTGTCTATGACAGCTAGGTCAATAACTGTTATGGCAGGAAAACATATGGCATAGACTGGAATGGCCTTGATAGGAAAGACACGATGGTCAGTTCATTAGAATATCTCTGACGCCTAGTCTAGCCAGCCCTAACACTCTCAAATCTGACAGAGATAAAGTTTTCTCTAGTGGCAGTGCATCACATTGATAAAGTTATTCTTCCCTTTACACACACACACACACACACACACACACACACACACACACACACACACACACACACACACACACACACACACCATACACAACAGGGACTGCTGATGGTTCATGCACATTTGGTACAATTGTTATATGTAAGCCAATGCTATATTGTCCCAGAATACTAATAAAATCAGCACAAACTTAACACAACTTTCATTAATATTAGTCTTACCTTATACCATTTCACTTTTGTCTGTAATATTTCTTGTGGATTTTTGCTCTCTGTGTTTCATTACAGCCTTGACCCTCTCCATCATATCATGTTCTGATGACTTTTCTGTGATGGATATGGTGTGCACTTCAAGAAAATTTGACTCATTTTTTGCGAAATCCTCTGAAGAATGTCATATTCACTGTCCAAATATTTACCTTCATTAACATGTGAATTATGCACAATACAACTGGGAACTGTTTGGGTTCATCAAATTGTAAATGTCTGCCTTCATAATTTCATACTGACACAGAAAACTTTAAGACGGTAGTTACACATTTCGCATATGTTTCATCATGCTCATCTCTTTACAACCAGTTCTTGAAGTACATATATATCAATTCTGTATATAAAAAGGTATACCACCAGATTTACTTTTCCTCCATGCAGGACTAGCTTAGTCCTGCATGGAGGCAGCCGTTTAGGAGCAGGATGGCAGTGTGCCATGCATAGTAATGAGGCATGCTGCCAGAGCTCCTAATCTTACATGGAACATATAAGAGTGCAGGAGGCATGTCTGAGAGCAGAGCACTCAGAATATACACGCAATATACACAAATTTCACAGGAGTAAGAAATGAGCGAGACCGCTCATGGGTGTCCGTATATCCCAACCAACAGCCCCCCTTGTGTACAACAGCTAAAGTATAGAGAAATAAAATGAACAAACCTGTTTTTTTTTTAAATCCAATTAAAGCTAACCGTAGGTGAGTGGGTGTGCCCATCGCTTAGCTACAGTTAATGCAGCTTAAATGGCTGAAGAGGATAACAAGGAAGATATATGCAAATGAAGCAGCATAGCAATAGTGTAGCGGGCAGAGCATTTGGCTTACAAGCAGCCATTCCCGGTGTGAGTTCCACTGCAGCACATTCCATTTTCCATGACAAAGCACATTATGACTAATATTTTTGTTGCATAACCTACTAAATAACATATTTATGAACTGGAGTACTGTAGTAAATGTACATGTGAGGTGTCAGTGTCATAATGAATAAAGCACTAGTAAGCAGGTTTAAGCACCAATAAGCAGTAGTAAGCATATTTAAGCACTAGTAAGTGAGCTTAAGCCTGTTTGTGTGGTGGTAAGCAATGAGAACACAGGTTAAGCAATTCTAAAGCTGACTCACTGTAAGCATATGTAACTGGAGGTTACCATTGCTTACCCTTGTGCCAAAACACGCAAACCCATTTACAACTGCTCAATAGTGCCTTAATCACTCTGTATCCAACCGCCCTTGTTCTGCCCATCAACAAAATAAACAACCATGCAGGTCTCGAACCCAGGACCCTATACACTACAGTCAATGTAGTTGACCATTAAGACATCTCAGAAGTACAGAAAAATGAGGCATCAGCAAACAAGTTTTCACCATAGTAAAACCAAACTGAACCTGTGAAAGGAATCAGTATAAAGACATATGTGCCTTAACCCACTACATAACATAAATATGTGAACTGGAGTAAAGCAGTAAGCCCAGAAGTCAGGTATAATTGTAATAAAGTGTCAAAGTCCCCAGTAAAACACAAGGACCTCATACAGTGTATGTACATATGAATCGTGGATACCAGATGTACATATAAGGTGTAATGAATAATAACTCAATGCCAAAAAGGAATTATAATGCAAACTGTAATGTAAGCAATGTTAAGCATTGCACAGGCCAGCTTAGGAGGTATAAGCCAGTTAACTCAATGTGCCCAGTGTTATACCCCTTTAAACAATGCCAACCCTAGGTAAGCAGGTTTGCCCATAGTCTAGCCTTTTCAAAACTGGCCAATCACAGAAAAGTGTGGGAAATCAGCCCTACGTAAACCCAAGAGGTGGGAATGCATCTCATAACTAGTTGTATTTTCCCATTGCAGGTATAATGGCAGTAAGGGGAGAAGGTGTGCTCTTCCGGGCACAGTGCTGGTGCATCCAAGAGTCCAGAGTCATGGCAGGACTCCTTGTCAAAGACCATGATCAGAGACTGCTGCAGGACCAGTACCAGGTCTCCAAATATAAGTCAGAGGCCTGCGATTGTCTCACCCATGACCTCACCAGTGCCTCTGGCATACCCCGAACTGGTGAGCAGGTCAGGCCTGAAGTGGCATAACGGGGACCTCTTGGAACAGTGGATGCAAGAGGCTAGAGTGGCAGGGGATGTTCCAGTTGTCTGTATCACCCCACTATGTGAGTAATAATTGAAAGCTCAGGAATATCATGGATAGGTATGGCTAAATATTCCTCTTATGTCCCCCACAACTGCAGTGGAGTGGTCCACGAACCAGGAGGCCCATGTCAGTCGCCTGGTGAGGTTGCGATACGAGGCAGGTCAGTACTACTCATGCATTTACTGTCATAGGAAATAAAACTTAAAGTAGGAGTAAATCAATTGCCTGTATAAAACCTGTATTGTTCAAGGCAAGTACTGCATACACTGGAGAATATGGCAGGAAGAGTCTCATATAGTATGTATATAAATAAAAGTGTAACAGCCTGACAATAAAGGTCTAACTGCTGGACTGCCTGTGTATACTCTGGTATCATATGGTAATGTAGATTTGCAATCATGTAATAGTACTGTTGTATTAAGCACTGTTACCCACACTGTGCACCATAAATTGAATGTGTAGGAATACCTGTATATGACTGGTATAATCGCCAGAGGTCATTTAGCACAACTGAGAGACACATAGACAGAAAACAGGGGAAAATGCAGACAACAAAACCCAAATAGCATAAGCAGCTGAGATGTAAACTGTTGTTTTGTTTAGCACACACAGCCATGGTTCAAATCCTGGGAGTGGTAGTAGTCTGCATACAGAGTCATACCCCAGAATGTCCAGTAAAGTGGCCCATATCTGTTGCCTATCAACCTGTCACCCTGGGAAATCAGTGGGATGACCCCAGGTGTATAGGCATCAAACAGGAAATACAACTGATTGACACACATCTGTGGGAACAAAGCTGGCACACTAGCAACTCCCCAAAACCTTATGAGACTAAGAAACCACATATGTCCCATATACACCCCAACTTGTCAAGCTGTAGCCAGAGCATGTACAGTAACAGAGTGAAATGTATGTACATAATAGTAATGTGGAATCTGGTACTGTGTGTGGGAACATTCAGGTAGTGCTAACAAACAATTCTCCCACAGGTCTGCCAGATACCAACACTGTGCCCAGAAATACAAGAATTATACCTTGTACTGGTACTGTTTACATTGGTATTGTATGGCATTGCGACTGATGCAGTTGCTCTGAATAATGAGTTATTACACATCACTGTCACCCACACTGTCCTACAGAATATTACTGCTTAGGAGATCTGTATAAGAGTGTTTTAATACAAGGTCAGAATGCAAAAGCACAGGGGATTAATAAGAAAGAAAGCAGATAGGAGATATACAGCAATATCTATATAGCAGACACAACTGTGATGGACAGTGTTTAAGTTGTAGCAGACACAGCCATGGTCTGAATCCTGGGAGTGGATGTAGGCTGCATACAGAATCATACCCCATAACTGTACAGATGAGGCCAGAATGCCCAGTATATGGGCCCATATCTGCTGCCTGTCCCCCTGGTAAGTCTGTGAGATGATCCCAGATCTTTTGCCAGCAAACAGGGATTACAAGTGATTGTCAAACATCTATGAGAATAAACCTGTCACTGTAACAACCCCCAAAACTGTTAAGAGAGTAATATTTCAAGTATGTCCTGTCTACCCTCCCATGTTGTCAAGCTGTGACCAGAGTGTGTACAATAACAGAGTGAGATGTATGTGCATAATACTAATGTGTAATGAGGCAACAGTCAGGTAGTGCTAACAAACATTGCTCCCACAGATATGTCAGATACGAACACTGTGCTGTGAAATAAAGACCATTATAACCTGTACTGGTACTGTTTACTCTGTTATTGTAGGGAATTGTGAGTGTTACAGTTTCTCTGAATAATAGAGTATCACTGATCACTGTCACCCATACTGTGCTACATAATATAACTGTGTAGGAAAGCATGTATATGTGTTTGTCAGGTCACTAAAGGTGGAAGAGGGCAATATTCTAGATATGTCGTGGCACACCAGTATGTGGTCAACACATGGCAAGAGTCTGTGCAGAAAGAGTTGGATAGCTATGTGCACAACATCAACCCAGAATTTGGGAGTATATGTAGAAACAGTTAGTGTTAACAAACATTCCCGCCACAGGTATATCAGGTAAGAGCTGTATAAAGCAGGTAAAACCAGTTCATGTGTAACGATGACGACAGCCATATCACTGTCCAAACTAAGGCTATTGAGTAGTGTAGTAAGACTTGTAAGGTACAGATAACAGCACTGACTAGGAAAGTAATTTGGACTACAGGAATATACTAGTTGTTAATTGATATCTTTATCTCCCCCACCATATCTCCAACAATAATCAACATACCCACCCCAACTGGTATGTAATGACACCTATGTTCTGATAATGTCCAATTGTTTGATAAATATTTTAATTGTTCCCATGCATGCGCCATATTGAATTATTCCAACATTGGTGGCATGGTGCCATCAATGTACCTGCATGCTGTTCTTATTACCACCGTGGTCCCATATATGCATGTGTTCTGTTTGTTATGCAACTGTTCTGAATCTGGTGCCTGGGTTAATGGGAATATCTATGCATGCTGTTATACCTAACCTTGGAATGTGTTGACTATTACTAACCCACATATGATGATGAAATCTAAACGTTAGGTAAGGCCGGTCCCAGCGGACCCACCTGTCCCACCTCAGCTGGCCGTGGCACCAGGCACCAGCATGTCTGGGGCCCAACCTGGGACCTCCCTGTCTATTGGTCCTACACCACCTTCGGGTGGAACCACCTTAGGGGATGGGGCTCACCCCCCCCGGGAGTGGGAGTGGACAGGCACCTGTCACCCGTCACCAGTTCTGGGTCATGGTGCGTAGAGAGATCATCCAGCAGCTTGGTGATCTTCTACACCAGCTCAAGGGTCGCATGTCACAACTAGAGTGTCAGTCTGGCTTTGTGACTCAGCCCCAGCACAGCCACTATTGGGGCTGTGAAGGTGCAGTGGTGATTGCCCATCGGTGGGGACCTCAGTCTCACTGTTTTTACTAGGGCGCTCATGGTCTTCTAATTTCCCAACATCCCTCTCCATCAAGGTGTTTACCCCCCACATTTGTTATATACCACCCCTGGATGCATCTTGTCTGTTAACATACCCAACCTACCTTCTCAAATATACCTACTACCCCTCCCCAACATCCCACTCTCACCTGAAAAAAAGGGCAATCTGTTCCCACAAATAAATCTCACCTTATATATAGCTGTCCATTTCGAACACGTGCCCACTGGGCACATGTTATCTGGTCTAATTGGCATCATAACTTATTATTGTTGTCCTCACCCCCTCCCAGGGGTTTGAGTGTCCAAATCTACCTCCAAATTCAGTGTATATGCACAGCTGTTGCTGTAGAAGAAATGGGCAGCCATGGACCTTCTCTACACCCCTTCTGACATCCCTGGTTAATTTATCTACTATCTTACCCTCTTTGTGCCCCTGTTTTCATCACTTTCCTATCAATATCTTTTTCTTTTCATTTAAAGAAATTAGTGCAGGGGTAAGTGGAAGTAAGCACTTTTAAGAAGCAGTAAGTGCGTTTCAGCCTGTGTGCATGGAGGTAAGCAATGCCTACACTGGTTAAGCAATTTAGAAGCTAACTGAGTATAAGAACCTTTAACCGGAAGTTAGCAGTACTTACCTCCACGCAAACCCACACAAACCTGCTTACAACTGCTCAAACCTGCCTTAATTACTCTGTATCAAATGGCCCTTGTTCTGCCCAGCAACAAAAATAAACAGCCTCTGCAAGTCTCAAACCCAAGACCCTGCACACTATAGACAAAGTGATTTACCACTAAGCCATGTCAGACTTACATAACCCTGATGTATTCACAAACATATCATCCAGCCCAGTCAGTCAACAGTACAGAGAATGTATACTAACATTTAGATGTATGTGTGTGTGTAAATATTTTAATATCTATACAGATGCAACATATCTATTTATGTATATATATATATATCTATATCTATATATATATATCTATATCTATATATATATATATATATATATATATATATATATACATATATATAAATATATATGAACATATATACATGCAAATGCCTATTTCTATAAATATATATATCTACATCTATATGTCTAAATATATACAGCAAGTTACATATATGTAAGCAGATATATATATATATATATATATATATATATATATATATATATATATATGTAGGTATATATGGACGTAGTTATATTTATGTAAGCGGATATATATATATATATATATATATATATATATATATATATATATATATATATATATATATATATATATATATACATAGGTATATATGGACATACATCTGTAGATAACAATGGGAAAATAACTACAACATATATGTCCACATCCACCATTAAAGGGGTTAAGAGGCCCCAAACAATATATGTCTTGTACGAATAAGTATACACCCCCCCCCCCACAGACAAACATGTCCGCCCTGCAATACACTACCAAGTGTTGCAGATCCTATAACCAGGACCTGACATGACATGAGCACAAGATGTTAACAGTACTATATCTCACCTGTATGATGTCAGGCTGATATTGGTAACATATCATGTAGTGCAGTCTGGCTCCCATAGGAAATGTACAATGTGGAGGCTATCAACATCCCCAGGATACACATACACAGACACATATATGCAGATACAGATATACATATACACACATATATATATATATATATATATATATATATATATATATATATATAAAATATACATATATATGGATATGTATGTGACTACACATACACACAGAGATATATGTACAGTAAGATACATATGTAGAAGATGCACACAATATGGAACAGCCACTATGCCTACAGTTAACACCTTAACAATTGTACACTGTATGAGCCACCCATACAAATTGCAACCGTTGCCTGCAACATATACTCACAGAGAGGTCATAAGGTATAACATTACACACAGGTTTGCATAAATGGAAAATGTTATTTTGTACTATTATAGTTTTATATGCCATGTCATATAGCTTTTCAGATACTGACATCCATATAAACAGAGTAATGCAACTGTGAAACAGTTATACTAATACAGTAGTCTGGAAAGGTTCACAAATGCTGCTGTCCAAGCCAAGTCCTTCAAATAGTACAATAGTAAAGACAGACTGGGCCACAGGATACCAAACAAACAACAGTAAGTAATGCAGGTGTATAGTTCAGCAGCTTCTATCTACACTCTGTACACAATCACTAGCTGGTAAAAACTTCAGTTGACACAGTGGGATGTAACTGTTACATAACAAGGCATAACTGATGCCATCACAAGCAGAATGACAAACAGAACAGTCTGTATGGCAGGAGGCAGTAGGCCTGCATTAACCCAATCTATGTAACTAATTTAAATATAGGTGAATTGTATGGTACTGTACATCCAGATACCTTAAGGCAGCTCACCCCTGATACCCCCACATTTTGTATCAGCCTAGGTTATTTATGATGCATCCCCCCTCCCAGACTCAATAATTCAGGACCATATACCACTGATACATATACTGGCCTCTGTATTGCATAAGGGCACACATGTAGTGTGTAGGTGAAGCCCATACATTTATGGCCCCAGCTCCACCGTATGTGTGGTGGATACAACAGCAGTGGACTGATGCCAGGAATGGCAGCATGATATACTCACAGCCCACTACAGAACAACCCCCGACAGCAAGTCATATGTGGAAAGCTTGGTATGTATGTGGAGAACTGAGGCTGGAACACAGGCCCATATGTGTAAAACTGTTGCCATACACTAAGCAAATCGCTGGTGTTACAGGATAGTCTGCAACATACCCTTAGTCAGGGATCTGAGGTTAGAAACATAAATGGATGTAGCCATGTACTGATGGTACTGAACACACACACTGCCAGTGAAATATCTGGCACAGGACCTGTGTGGTGGACAGACAAAACATGATAGGCACACATCTGACCATCAAGAGGATAGGCCCACAGATGAGAGCTATGCAGACAGACTGGATTCCAAGGTAAACTAGTATGTACACACAAATCTTGTAACACCAGTACTATACAAAGCATAACACAACTCTACTAACACTCTGTCTGTAGTTCTGGAACCTCCTACAAATATGTAGCTGGCCTGAGTGTGCATGTTCACCTGTAAGAGGCATTGCTACCTGCTGTCTGTAACACTGTTGCCCACACACAGGAAGTATGTCCATAAGACAGGAAAGGTAAAGGGACCATGCCCACATGAAGTAGGGATTTATAGTAGGTGGTTGCAATGACAGTGGTAATTGGAAGTACTACACAGCAAGCTGCATGCAGTTAGCAAGTGTAGGACACTGATTGGTGAGGCCATCACCTGATCATATGCATCACCTACTAAAGCCAAGCTGCAATCTATTCAAAGCAGCTTATTCCATTTACTGGAGAGAGACAGAGAGAGAAAGAGAAAGAAAGAAAAAACAGTTCAAAAAACAAAAGCCAAAGGCAAAGGCATTTATTCAACATTCATTCAAGGCATCATTCCAACTACAAGTATGTGAAGTACATATACATGTAACAGAATGTAGTACCTGGTCCATAATAATGGAATAGATGATGTGGAATGATTTATATGTGCCATCAGTTGTTGTGATGATGTTCAACTGAACAACTGCCATGGACAATAGGGTCTGTCCCTGTGGGTAGTGGGCTATAGCTGTCAACTGTGCAGGTCAGCACTGACTGACAAGATGTAAGCCATCATAGTGTGTGTTGTGTAATGGGAGGTATGTATATTATGTGGCCAATAGCAGGTGGTGGAAGTAATGCCATTATGAATGATACGTGGGACCCACGGACCACCACTGGCAGGATACTCAGGTTAATCTGTAATGTAGCAAGCCAGAATGCCATAGGTGTGCAATAGGGTTACTTGCAATCGAGTTCTACATATACCCCCCCTAATGCCAGGCTGTGTCCATATGTGGCACCTGTCTGTGTTGTAGCAAGGCAGAACAGTGCAGCTATGCAGGAAGGTGTTGTGAGATTATGGAGCTAATGTCTGAATGTACCCCACATATAGGTATGCATATGTGTACATATGTCACATATATAATATATAAAGATATCTGTGTATATCAGCATGTACATCCACAAATACACAGATACCCATGTGTAAACATATATATTTGCACATATATACATCACATATATCTACACATATATAGATATATACCTATATGCACATGTCTACATATATACAAACACACACACAAACATATATGTCTGTAAAGACATGTCCCCTATATTACTACCACAGTGATTGGTGCTATGTGTGAGGCACCAGCACCCATAGCAATACATACAGATATCCACAACTGGCAGTGTGTGCAACATGGATGGGTATGTCACATGTTATTCCCTTGTTGGGATCACATTGCCCCATCTGTGAAGTATGCAATGGGAATATGGGGAAGTATGGCAGGTACGCTTGTGGAGGTGGTCAGGGTTGGTAGATATAGAGGACAGTCTACAGGGGTGGTATGTGACACATGTGGTGGGTAAACTCGCTGGATGGTGTGTGTGGTCTGTGACGTGGATGCCCCGTGGGCCCCAACATGGGCACAATGGGAACAAGCCTCCCACACACACTGCTACTCACTACAGCAGTCCACGTCCTGAAGGTGCCTGGTTTGGAGGCTGAGTAGGAGGAGCGTGTTGGCTCTGTGAATTTGTACTGGGTGCCTCAGACTTATGTAGCACATCCCACATGTGTCTGTGGAGTCCGGTATGAAACAGACCCTAGACCAGACCTCAGGGGACAGGAGCATGTCTGATTGAGCCCTAAGGGGGCAACATCCCCTGGGTTGGTTCCACCTGATGGTATTGCTGGACCAGTAAATGAGGAGGCCCCAGGTTGGGACACACATGTGATGTGACCAGGTATCATGGGCAGATGGGTTTGGAGAGGTGGTTCTGCTGGCCAATATAACATATACATGTTATTGTGTCACTGTTATAGAACATATGTTGGTAGTAATAGTCTTTAGAATTAGGTTCATAGGTTCATAGGTTCATACTAGGCTATCTGCCCAAGGGCATTTATAAGCCTAGCCCATAGTTATGTGGCTTTCGCCACCCCTTTAGTTTGAATAAAAACTATGCCTATCATTTTTCTGTGCCTCTGTCAACAGTGACACTGAAGTAATCCCTGGGGTATATCTGCGATCTCCCATCCATTGGTCAAGATTCCTCTTGAACAAGGCCAGCGAGGTGCTCTGCCTCACATGTACCGGGATTTTGTTCCACAGCATAGGGAGTCTCTGGGTGATGAATCTGTCCCTCCAGCACGTTCTATTTATAACCGTGTCAAGGTTTAAGTCTCCGCCCTTGTGGTTCTGAGGATCTAGATTTTTTGAGGTGAAGCATATTCATCAAATCTGGGTTTGACATGGCCTTATATGTCAGGCACAGGTCACCTCTGAGCAAGCGGTATGAGACTGAATAAAGCTGGAGTTCTTTCAGTCGGGCAGCATAAGACATATTTTTGAGACCCTTTATCCTTTTGGTGAGGAACTTTGGGGCCTTTCAAGCTGCATCAGGTGTCTGGTCAGATACATTCCGAACGGGCATTGTACTCAATCATAGGTCTAATGAGTGATGAGTACAGGGGACGATGACCTCCTTGATCTAGATGTGAATCCCTTCATGATCAGGTGGGCGATATAGAAGGTTTTCCTAACTACTTTAGCAACATGAGTGTCAAGCGAAAGACTACTGTCAACTTGGGTCCCCAGATCCCTGATGACTTTTTCTGTGCTCAGTGGATTGTCACCTATATGGTAGCTAGGGGTAACCTTGTTTTTCCCGAAGGGTATGACTTTGCAGTTTTTGGCGTTTAACTTCAGGCCATGGCTCTGGACAGTTATCCGTTTCTGTGAGGCCCTTCTGGAGGATATCTGTGTCAGATATGTTTTCGACTCTGGCGCTCAGTTTGCAGTCATCTGCAAACTTTGTCAGCCATAACCCTCCTGTGTTTGCTTGTACTTCAGAAAAGTAGATGCCTAACAAGAGTGGACCCAGGACTGAGCCCTGTGGGACACCACTTGTGACAGGCTTTGAGTCTGACATGGCTCCAGCAACTCTGACCCTGTGGGTTCTGTCGCTTAGCCAGTCTGCAACCCATCTTGTGATGTATGGGTTTACATTCAAGCTGATGAGTTTTTCGATGATACCTGAGTGGGGTATTGTGTCGAAGGCCTTTGCCAGGTCGAGGTAGGCTGTATGGACTGCCTTTCCCTCATCAATGGCCTTGGTGACTGTCTCGAAAAAGTCAACCAAGTTTAAGAGGCAGGATCTGCCTTTGACAAAGCCAAACTGGGTTGGATCCAAAGTCTGCAAGTTCCCTATGTCTTTATTTATGAGTTCCATTATGATCCTCTCCATGGCTTTGCAGATAAGGCTTGTCAAGCTAATGGGGCGGTAATTTCCAGGGTCTGTGGAGGCACCGCCCTTATGAAGTGGGACCACAGTGCCGCGCCACTCCTTGGTAATGTATCCTGAGGTGAGGCTAAGATTAAACAGCTGTCCTAACTGTGGGTTTAATTCCTCGTTGAGTTCATGAAGCACACAGCCGGGGACACCATCCGGTCCCATGGATGTTGTGTTTTTTGCCTTAGTGAGGGCAGTTCTCACCTGGGCGTTGGAGATGTTTGGGCTACAATCCTCTGGAATAGATATCTCTCCTTTTGGGGAGGGGAGAAGTTTGCACTGAACCTGTCAGCCAGTATGTTAGCAATGTGTGTAGGTTCAGTAATTTTCACATCATTTTGAACTAATTCTGAGCATATCTGGGAGTTTCCTCCTAGGTTTCTAACATAGCTAAAGAAGGCCTTATGATTGTCTTTAGAGTCCTTGGCGATTTTTCTTTCAAAATTTGCCTTGGATGATTTTTATGAGAGCTCTTAGTTTTTTACTTATAATGATCAAAGGTGTCTTACCTTTCAAGGATTTTGCTCTATCTTGTAGTAGCTTCCTCCTTTTGTTGTAGAGCTTGTTTATGGCTGGGGTCCACCAGACTGGTGGTATGTACACGGCTATTTTGGAAAAA